>NC_134687.1:275381877-275459377 GCF_050947455.1 Rhinoderma darwinii | reverse complement strand
CAGGACCCGCTGACACTGAATCAGTCAGTCCCGCTGACCTGACGGATACAGGATTCAGCGCTATATACATTTTATATATATATATATATATATATATATATAAATTAGCGGGGGCAGGTTTATGGGGAAGGATTAGGGCCTGTTCACATCAGCATTGGCTTTCCGTTCCGGGGGGTTCCGTCGGAGGTTTCCGTCGGGTGAACCCACGCAACAGAAAGTCAAACTGAAACAACAGCTTCCGTTTGTCACGGATATCAATGGTGACGGAAACATTGCTAATGGTTTCCATTCGTCACAATTCTGGCAGGTTTCCGTTTTTCTGACGGAATCAATAGCGCAGTCGACGGAAGCTGTGGTTTCAGTTTGACTTTCCGTTGCGGGGTTACCTCCGACGGAACCCTGGAACGGAAAGCCAAAGCTGATGTGAACAGGCCCTTATACTGCGCTCAGCTTCCTGCCCCTACTAATTTAAAAGGGGTCAGCTAACGCTGGGGGGCTGAGAGTATACTGCAAGGGGGGGTCTGGGCGTTTTACTGACAGCAGAGAGCTCTATAGGGGGGAATTATTCCCCCCCCCCCTATAGAGTCCTGACTAGTTACTATACTGCAAGTTTAGGGGGTCTGAGCATCTGACTGACTGCTCTAAAGGGGGGGCAGAATCCCCCACTATAGAGACCTTTGCGGTAAGTCAAACGCTCAGACCAGACCCACCCACCCTCCACTAATCCTTCCATTATAGTGATGTGAGGGCTCTATGGGGTGGATAATTCCAGCCCCATAGAGCCCTTTGCTGTCGGTAAAATGCCCAGACACCCCCTTGCAGTATACTCACGGGTCCTGGTCCCAGCAAGGCAGGAACGTACCTCGTGCGTCTCGTCATTTCTCGTCGCTCCTCCTGCAGACTTGCTCCTCTCTGGCGGCATGTGCTGCGTACAGCGTCAGAGAGGAGGAGGAGTGTTACAGACGTGCCCATCATGCGGCAAGTCTGCTATGTGTGTCTGCATGGCCCCTCCCCCGGGCCAGTCTGTCCCTGGCTGAAAATGCCGCCCCCCGTTTTCGGGTAGGTGGTGCCGCCTGAGGCTGTCAGCTCACCTCGCCTCATGGCAGGTGAGGCACTGATTATAAACTGAAATACAAGCAATACCCCAAACAGAACCACTACCAAGCAAAATCTACGCTCCAAAAGCAAAATGGTGCTCCCTCCATTCTGAGCCCTGCAGCGTGCCCACACAGCAGTTTGCGCCCACATATATGGCATCGCCATACCCGGGAGAACCCTCTTAACGTTTTATGAGGTATTTGTCTTCAGTGGCACAAACTGGGCACAACATATTATGCACTAAAAGGGCATATCAGTGGAAAATTGCAATTTTCACTTTGAACCATCCGCTGTGCATTAACCCCTTTGCGCACTATGACTTAATAGCACGTCATGGTGCGGGGGTTGATGTTGTTGCTCGCTCTATACACTGTGGGTGTCAGCTGTGTATTACAGCTGACACCTGAGACTAACGGACTGGTACAGCGATCGCACTGTTACAGAAGCCTGTAAAAATAAAAATATACTGCAATACATTAGTATTGCAGTGTATTGTACCAGCGATCCAATGATCGCTGGATCAAGTCCCCTAAGGGGACTAATAAAATGTGTAGAAGAATTAAAGTTATTAGTAGTGAGAAAAAAAATATTTAAAAGTAAAAAAAAAAAATCTTTTCCCATTTTTCTTCTAAAGTAATGTAAAAAAATGAACAAAATTGGTATCGCTGCGTCCATAAAAGTCTGAACTATTACAATATACCATTATTTAATTCCCACGGTGAACACCGTAAAAAATGTAATAATTGAAACTAATAAAATCGCAGTTTTTTTGTCACCTTAGTTCTCAAAAAAAAAATTATACAACTTTTTATGTACCAAAAAAGGGTACCAATAAAAACTACAGCTCGTCCCGCAAAAAATAAGACGTCTCACCGCTCAATTAACCGAATAAAAAAAGTTACGGTGAAACAAAACAATTTTTATTTTAGCCAATAGATTTTTCTTTGTAAAAGTAGTAAAATATAAAAAAACAATATCAATTTGGTATCACTGTAATTGTATTGAGCCGCAGAATAAAATAAAGTTTTTGTTTTTATCGCACGGCGAAAGCTGTAAAAACGAAAATCCCCAAAAAATGGATTCAGAATTTTTTCAAATTTCAGCCCGCAAATAATTTTTTTCCAGTTTCCCAGTATATTTTATGGTACTTTAAATGGTGTCAATAGAAGCTACAGCTCCTCCCGCAAGAAATAAGCCCTCACACCGCTCTATTGATGGAAAAATAAAAAAGTTATGGCTCTTGGAAGGCGTGGAGTGAAAATCGAAAATAAGAAAGCAAAAAATGGATCAGTCCTGAAAGGGTTAATTCATTTCTAATGAAAAAAAAACATATGACCACATGTGGGGTATTTCCGTTCTCAGGAGAAATTGCTTTATAAAAAATGTTTGTTTGTTTTTTCTCCTTTATCCCTTGTGAAAATGAGAAACTTCAACATTTTAGTGGAAAAAATTTTGATATTCATTTTCGTGGCCTAATTCTAATAAATTCTGCAAACGACCCGTAGGGTCTAAACGCTCACTATACCCCTAGAAAAATTTCTTGAGGGTTTTTCCAAAATGGGGTCATTTTTGGGGGGTTTCCACGGTTTTGGTCCCTCCAGTGCATTGCAAACGCGACATGGCACCGAAAACCAATCCAGCAAACCCGTGCTCCAAAATTCAAATGGCGCTCATTCTCTTCTAAGCCCTGCCATGGGTCCGATCAGCAGTTTATTACCACATATGGGGTATTGCCGTAATCAGGAGAAATTTCTTTACAAATGTTGTGCTTCTTTTTTTTTACTTTATTCCTTGTAAAAATTAAAAATGTCTCTGTTTTATCAGAAAATGTCGATTTTCATATTCACAGACGAATTCCAATATATTTAGCGAAAAACCTGTGTGGTCAAAATGCTAACTAGATAAATTTCTTGAGAGGTGTAGTTTTCAAAATGGGGTAACTTTTGGGGTGTTTCCACTGTTTTGGCCCCTCCAGGGCGTTGCAAATGCGACATGGCACCGAAAACCATTCCAGCAAAAGGTGCTCTTTCCCTTCTGAGCCCTGCTGTGGGTCCAAACAGCAGTTTATTACCAAATATGGGGTATTGTCATAATTGGGAGACATTGCTTTACAAATGTTGGGGTTCATTTTCTTCGTTATTCCTTGTAAATATTAAAGATTTTCATTTTTACAGACTAATTCCAATATATTTAGCGAAAAATCTGTGTGGTCAAAATGCTAACTTTCCTGATCGTCCGTCGGCAGCACACAAATGAGATATTATCTCCCTAGGTGTAATTAGAAGAGAACAGGTTAACAAGCAATAACCAATTAACTAGTAATGCAAGGACCTCCTATATAAGGCCCAGAGAAACGCCACTTACTCGTATTTTTATTTCTCTTCAAGTTTAGAAGATTACAGGTCAGACTCCTTTGGAGTTCTTATTTAGTTCTTTCTTTCTTCCTTCCTTCTTTATCTATCATGCCGGGCTGTATACCAGAAGAGTTTCAGGTCCCTCGCCCCGAAGAGCCATTATGCCCCCTTGTTTTTTTATTTCTTTGATTTAATTTAAAGTCTATGGCTGTGCATGCATTTGCTACACCTGTGTGTGTCTCACTGGCATATTGGACACACAAATACACCAGTGTCCTGCATAGGCAGCCGTACATGGTTTCCCCTTCTCTATGCACTTCCTGGGAATCGTGCAAAGAAGGTGCCGGTGTTTGACCATCTGACTCCGGACAAAGACGGCGCGTGCACGATCTCGCTTCTCGTGAGATTATGCCAGCTAAGGTAATGCCTTGCTTGTTTTCCGTATCGCGCATTCGGGACTTAGTCGCAATCTGGGCTTGGTCACGCATATACATGGGATTTCGGAGGACATTTAAACTTTGGCGCTAAGTGTTTGATTACGCCATTGCCTAAGCAGCAGAATCCTCGGTTCCTGCAATGTGAGTAGCGTCCCTATGGGAGTCTGATGGTCAGCTGTTTAAAATGTTTTATGTATTTACTGTGGGTACTATACATTATAAACAGCAGTTGTTGCTCTTTTTTTTACCAAAACTCTTAGTTTCTACTTGCTGAGTTTGGTTCTGGGCTCTATTTCCATTTCTCTGTTGCATGTTCATAGCAGGTGTTGCCTCATTTTCCTAATTGCTCTCTCTCTCTCTCTCTGTCTTCTGCTAGATGTCCTCCTCCAGACATGTCAGTGGAAAAAGAGAAAATCTAGGAAATAGAATATGTGAAAAATGCAGCCAGCCCGTCTGAAGATGCAGCATTAAATATATGTTCTATATGATGTGACACAGAGGAACAGAATTCTCAGAGGGCTGAAACACAATCCTTCTTATCTTGGTTTAAAGAGCAAATTTCCTCCACATTTGAAGGGGTTAAACCTTCTCATAAAAAGAGGAGGCATAACCCAGCCAGAGCAACTTCCCCATCATCCTCTAGTGTATCCCCATCATCTGAAGGGGAATATATTTATATTGATGAAGACTCTGATGACCCTGAGGATCTTTTTCTTCTCAAGAAAGAGAATTTATCTCCTCTCATTAGAGAGGTGAAAGCCACTATGGAGTCTAAAAAAGACCCACAGGATAAGTCTAAAAAAAGACCCAAAGGATAAGTCTAAAAAAGACCAGCTCTTTTACTTTCCTATCACTAAAGATAAAGGTCTTCCTGGCCACTCTGTCCTCATTGAATGTTTGCAGAGAGAATGGGCTAAGGCTGGAAAAAGATTTGAACAAAGTGCAAGGTTTAAATCGCATTATGTGGATCAGTGGGACTCTGTACCAAAAATAGATTTACCAGTTGCCAAGCTCTCTAAATAAATCCATATTCCCATCAGAAGATTCTATCGAGACCCTATGGACAGGAAGGCTGATGGGTCATTAAAAAAATCCTATTTAGCTGCAGCTTCTTCATGTAAAGTGGCTTTCTCCTCAGTTCCAGTGGCTAGAGCTTTACGTGTGTGGTTAAGCCAGTTAACCCAAGATTTAGAGGATGGGGTGCCTAGAGATGACATTTTGGAGTCACTATCTCTCATTAAAAATGCGTTTGAATTTCTTTGTGATGCCCCACTTGATATTATTAAAAATTCCTCTAAGGCAATGTCTGCCACTAATTCAGCCAGAAGGGCCCTATGGCTAAACCTCTGGAACGGGGATATTCCTGCCAAGACAAATTTTTGTAATTTACCTTTTCAGTCAGGTAATCTGTTTGGTCCACAGTTGGAAGAGATTTTAAAAGCTCTTGCGGATGGGAATGGCCACTCCTTTCCACAAACGAAAGGACCTAATCCCAGTTTTAGGTCCTTTTGCTTTCAAAGAAAGAGGTCCTAAAAATTCAGAAAGAATTCCAGAATAAGCAGTGGCGTTTCAGGCCTCGCCAAGACCCGGGTTACTTAAAAAAGAAGCAGAACCCAAAACCCAATGATTTATGATGCCAGAGCTGTAAAAGCGCAGGTGGGAGAAAGACTACATCTTTTTTCGTCTATTTGGTCAAAGACCTCGTCAGACGAGTGGGTATCCTCCACAATTCAAAGGGGGTACTCGCTAGAATTCAAACACTTCCCACCGGACAAATTTTTCATTAATCAAGCAACTCCAGTATTGATTAATATGGTTCAAGAATTTATAAACAAAGGAGCCTTGGAATTAGTCCCATCCAAACAAAAAGGGAAAGGAATATATTCCAGAATTTTTCTTGTCCCAAAACCAGAAAAAAATGGCGCCTAATTATAGATGCACATTACATATCTAAACAAATTCTTGACAAAAAAAAAAATTCAAGATGGAAACTATTTGATCTGTCCTTGCCATTCTTCAAAAAGTCAGTTTTATGGCATCCATAGATCTAACAGATGCATATCTACATGTTCCCATCTTACAATGCCACCGGAAATATCTCAGGATAGCCATCCAGAACAAGTCACAAACTCTTCATTACCAAGTCAAGTGTCTCCCGTTCGGCATCACCTCAGCACCTCGGGTGTTCACCAAAATTGTGGTAGTTCTCACTGCAGCTCTTCGTCTCCAAGGGGTAACAGTGATTCCATATCTAGACGACTGGCTGATTGTCACCCCCTCCAAAAAAGATGTAATTCTCCATCTTCAAGTGACTCTGAGAGCTCTGAAAGATCATGTGTTCCTGATAAATCAGGAGAAATCTCAACTCACTCCGGTCCAGGAGATAAAGTTCTTAGGGTTCCTGATCAACTCCCAATTTATGTCCCTAAGATTATCTGTAGAAAGGAGGAGAATTGTGACAGAAGTGACTCACTTAATCTCAGATCACAGAGTCTCTGTCCAGTCATCCAGGAGGGTACTGGGGCTGTTAACATCATCCATAGACGCAGTTACCTGGGACAGAGCCCACATAAGATGTTTACAATCAAACATATTGGCCCTATGGAACAAAAACCTGACAAGTCTAGACAAACTCATCTCTCTCTCTCCACTCACACCATGAGAGATCTATAATGGTGGCTAAATCCTCTCAGACTCTCCTCAGGCAGAACTCTGACTCATCATCCTCAGGTGACTCTCACAATGGATGCATCCTCTTTGGGCTGGGGTGCTCATGTAGAAAATCATTGGATCCAACAGTTATGGTCACCTCAGGAGAAGTCTCTTTCATCCAACCTAAGAGAATTGAAAGCGGTCAAGCTAGCACTTAATCATTTTAACTCTGTCCTTCACAATTGCAATGTCCTGGTCCAGACAGACAACCTGGCATCAGTCTACTATATAAACAAACAGGGTGGCACGACTTTCCAAAGAGTGCAGGGCTATAATGACATGGTCCGAATCCAATCTTCTGAATCTTTCAGCAGTTCATATCCGGGGTTCTCTCAACCACCAAGCAGTCTGGCTAAGTCGGACCACTCTACATTCAGGAGAATGGAGCCTGAATCCAGAGATATTCAGACAGATCACCATGAGGATGGGAGTACCAGATCTAGACATGATGGCATCATGGGACAACACGAAAAACAAAAAATGTTGTTCTCTGTCCCCAATAGGTCACCCAGTAGCAATAGACGGACTGTCGATCAGTTGGTCCAACAAGTTGATCTATGTCTTCCCGCCTCTTCCTCGAATTCAGAAAGTCCTCAGGAAAATCTTAGACGAGAAAGCAGAAGCCATCGCAGTGATACCCTTCTGGCCACGCTGGGCTTGGTTTTCTTTCGCGTTATATCTTTCGAGAGGCAGATTCTGGAAACTGGCAGCCCTTCAAGACCTCCTCATCCAGAAAGGTTTCTTTCACCAACAGGTCCGCAACTTACATCTGACGGTTTGGAGACTGAGCGGGAGTCCTTAAAACAATCAGGCCTGTCAGAAGTGGTCATTAAAACACTACTTGCGGCTAGAAAACCAGCCACCATTTCTGTGTACAACAGTCAGGAATAGCTATGAAAACTGGTGTGTCTCAAACTCAGTCTCTATGGACGTTCTCGCGTCCCTTCTTCAATTTCTCCAAGGTTTCAACAAAGGCCTTAAATACAACACACTGAAGGTGCACTTCACAGCCATAAATGCTCAATTAGAATCAAAATTTTCGAATCAGTCTTTGATCCGAGGATTCTTCAAAGCTATAAGAAATCTAAAACCTGAGGTTCATAATCCTGTTCCTTCGCGGGATTTATCCTTGGTCCTCCAAGCCTTAACAGGTCCTCCGTTTGAACCTATTCTTCAAGCTAGCCTGAAACACATATCCTTCTGTAAAGGATCTGCCAGGCACAGCTCCTGCCCTCTGTCTATTTATACCTGCCTTTCCTGTTCCTCCTTGCTTGTGATTCTTCTCGTGTGGTTTCCTGGCCCTGCTGCAGCTTCTGAACTATTTGACCCTGCTTCATTCTGACCCTGGCTTACTGACTACCCTCCTGCTCTGCGTTTGGTACCTCGTACACTCCTGGTTTGACTCGACTTGTTCACTACTCTCCTGCTCAGCGTTTGGTACCTCGTACACTCCTGGTTTGACTCGGCTCGTTCACCACCCTTGTTGCTCATGGTGTTGCCGTGGGCAACTGCCCCAATTCCCTTAGCTTTGTGTACCCTTGTCTGTTTGTCTGTCGTGCACTTACTGAGCGTAGGGACCGTCGCCCAGTTGTACCCCGTCGCCTAGGGCAGGTCGTTGCAAGTAGGCAGGGACTGAGTGGCGGGTAGATTAGGGCTCACTTGTCTGTTTCCCTACCCCCATCATTACACCTTCAAAACTCTATTCTTGGTGGCAATCTCTTCGGCAAAGAGAGTAGGAGAACTGCAGGCCCGGTCATACAAAGAGCCATATATGACTGCATCATCCTTCAAATTCTTCCACATTTCAGACCTAAAGTTCCTTCTGCATCACACATTGACCAGGAAATCATTCTAGCTGTCTTTTTTCCTGAACCAGAATCGGATCATCAAACCTCTCCACATACTCTGGATGTAAAAAGAACAGTGCTCTCATACCTTCAGACGACACAACCATTCAGAATCCTTATTCTTACAATTTCATGGCAAAGCCAAAGGCCAGAAAGCCAGTAAGGCTACCCTGGCTAGATGGATAAAAGACACCATCAGTCTGTTATTCTCTGTCCGGGCAGACTGCTCCAATCCATGTAGTAGCTCACTCCACTCGTTCAAGTGCAACCTCATGGGCAGAATTTGGTCATATACCCTTAGAACAGATCTGCAAAGCAGCAACTTGGGCATCCCCTTTAACCTTCATCCGTCACTATAGGTTGGATGTTTCTGCTTCCGAGGGTTCATCCTTTGGCAAAATGGTGTTAAATAAAGCGATGGGATCTCCCACCCTATAAACATTGCTTTACAAATCACATTTGTGTGCTGCCGACGGACGATCAGGAAAGCTGAAATTTGCTTACCGAAATTTTCATTTCCTGGAGTCCGGAGGCAGCACAGCTTCCCACCCATATTAATTATTTTAAAGGAATAGTGTCGCCAAAAAAATTTTTTTTATATCAGTTTGATGTTAGTGTTTTATAAAAAAAACTTTTGTATTTATTTGTGTGTTTGTGTGTTACTTTTTTTTATTTTTTTACTTTTTCTTCCCTATGGGGGCTGCCATTTTTTTTTCCATTTCTGTATGTGTCGATTAACGACACATACAGACATGGAATACGGCAGCTACAGTCCCATATTGAATGCGAACGGGGCCCGTTCCATCCACTATGGTGTACGCCGTCTGTGTGGGAACGGCGCATGCGCTGCTCCCACACAGTCCAAGTTGAACTGAGCGCCGTCCGGCGCCATTTTCCTGTAGACCGGAAGTCGCGGCCGGACAGTAAGATTACTACTTCCGGTGGCGGCTTCCGGACATGTGCACTTGGAGCAGCGGCAGCAGACGGAGCGGACGGAACGGAGGGAGCGGCGGCGACAGGAGCAGGTAAGTGATTTCTATGTATGTTCGTGTTTCAGTGTGTTTACTACTGTATGTTAACCTTCTACACTGTGTGTTAGCTCAAAAAATGGCGACACACAGTGTAGGAGGTTAGATCGTTCAATCCCCTCTTTTCTCCCGGCACTAGCCAGGATAAAGGAGGGGGGGATTCTGAGAGCTCACTAGAGCGAGGGATTTTTTCCCAATTTTGCAGCATAAAGCAATGTGGTTGCTTTACCACATGCAATGCTGCAATTTTGGGAATTGCTCCATCTAGTGACCAGTGCTGGGAAATATTATAAATTAGAATCTAATTTATAATATTTCCTGACTCGTGAAAAAAATAAAAAGAATTAGAACAATGTTTAATCACCTACACACTAATTGTTTAACTAAAAAAAAAAAAGACATTTTTTGCTAACAACACATTCCCTTTAACTGCTACATACCATACAAGTAGGTGGGGTTTCTCTGGGCCTTATATAGGAGGTCCTTGCATTACTTGTTAATTGGTTATTGCTTGTTAACCTGTTCTCTTCTAATTACACCCAGGGAGATATCTCATTTGTGTGCTGCCTCCGGACTACAGGAAATGAAAATTTCAGTAAGCAAATTTCAGCTATACCCCTAGCTAAATTCCTTGACAGGTGTTTCCACTGTTTTGGCACCACAAGACCTCTTCAAACCTGAAAAACTGCCTAAAATATATTCTAAAAAAAAGGGGGCCCAAAATCCACTAGGTACTCTTTTGCTCCTGAGGCCTGTGTATCACTCCAGTAGCGCACTAGGGCCACAAGTGGGATATTTCTAAAAACTGCAGAATATGGGCAATAAAATATTGAGTTGTATTTCTCTGGCAAAACCTTCTGTGGTACAAAAAAAAAAAATGTATTAGAAATGAATTTCAGCAAAAAAAATTTAATTTGTAAAGTTCACCTCTACTTTGCTTTAATTCCTGTGAAACGCCTATGTTGATTCGAATACCTTGAAGGGTGCAGTTTTCAAAATGGGGTGATTTATGGGGACTTTCCAATATATAAGGCCCTCAATGCCACTGCAGAACTGAACTGCCCCCTGTAAAAATAGCCTTTTGAAATTTTCTTTCAAATATGAGAAATTGCTGCTAAAGTTCTACGCCTTGTAACGTCCTAGAAAAAATAAAAGAACGTTCAAAAAACAATGCAAACAAAGTAGACATATTGGGAAATGTTAACTAGTTAATATTTTGTGTGGTATTACTCTGTTTTACAAACAGATAAGCTTTAATTTAGAAAACTGCAAATTTTCTCAAAATGTTGGTGTTTTTCAGGAAATACCAAACTTATCAACCAAAATTTTTCACTAATATAAAGTACAACATGTCACGAGAAAACAATCTCAAAATCGCTTAGATAGGTAAAAGCCTTCCCAAGTTATTACCACATAAAGTAACACGTCAGATTTGAAAAAAAAAACGGCTGTGTCCTGAAGGCCAAAACAGGCTGGGTCCTTAAGGGGTTAATGTTTATTGTAACACGTGTACGTGTCTTAACATTACTTTATTTTTAAACTTTAATGTACTGGCATATATCTATATGCCAGTACATTAGCCTGTGTACTGATAGGCAGTTGCTAGTACACAGGTATGTCCTAAGTATGCCCTAACAGGAAATAGGGTCAGACAGCCCTGGGGTCCTTCAATGTACCCTGGGCTGTCTGCCCATATATGGTATGGCCCTCAATCGCGTCACAGGAATTCCCTGTAATGCGATCCAAAGGGCATCTCCCTTTCTCATTTTACCCTGAATGCTGCGGTCAGCTTTGATCGCAGCATTCAGGGGAATGGCGGCAGATATTAGGTTTCTCTGATCTCTGCCGTTAGAACGGGGCTGTGGCTGTAATACAGCCATTGCCCCGCTCCTGACAATAAGTGTGTGCGCAGTCAGCGATGTGATTCAGCCGACGCTGCACTAATGAGCAGCGGTGCAGGCACTGAAATAGAACATGGGTGTTTTGCAGTGCACCCGCCATGTTCTGTCTTCAGTGCAGCCACTCATTAGTGCAACGCTGGTCGCATCACCTCATGCTGACCACGCGTGCACTTCTCATGAGCAGGGCAGCGGCTGTATCACACAGCCGCAGCCCCACTCTTATAGATTCATGTATTACTATACTAAGCTGTGCGGCCATACAGCTCGGTATCAAAATACATGAAATTGTATTGAACCGTTTGAGGGTGCCCAGTATTGAAGTTTCGATGCATCGTGCATTCCTACCTCAACCTATTATTTTTCAGAGAGTCACACGCGTAGGCAGAGAGTCACACGCGTAGGCAGAGAGTCACACGACTGATGCAATCTTTAGTCTTCAGTTATCCTAAGAACGTATCATGGACGTGAGCAAAAAATTTAGGCAGGTGACTGCACTGATTAGTTGTGATCAGAATTTAACCCCTTAATGACATCTACATTTCAGTTTTTACCTCTATTTCAGCAGCCATAACTTGTTTTTCCATTGACCCCGGCCGTATGAGACCTTGTTTTATGCGGGAGATATTGTATTTTTCATAGTGGCGGTATAAAAAAAAAATTTACGCCGTGACTTTAAGAAAGCGATTCTCAGCGCTTTTTTTCTTGTTTATTTTTCCCGCTAACATTTAGATTAATTCTTCTGGTTATTAGGGTCATTTAGATACCCAATATGTAGGTTGTTATTATTTAGTGTAGGGGCAATAAAATATATTATGCAAAATTACTTTGTTACTTTTTTAAATCCCATTAAGGGATAATTAACTTTATTTCTTACTTGTAATGTATTAGCATGCTCCTGTATGCTAATACATCATACTGCATTCACTATGACACAGGCTGCTGCTGTTAGGGCAGCACAGTGTGCCCTTACAGCAGGCTTACTGAACAGAGCCCTGGGGTCCTTTGTAGGTCTGACTGCAGAGGGATTCCCCTGTGTTTGATTTAGTCATTGGAAACCCAGTGACGTGATCAAAGCGGGCAGTTCCCTTTGATCTTGCTGCGGTCACGGACTGGCGATCAAAGGGTTAAAAACAGCTGGGGTCTGAATGTCTTCTGACCCCAGCTGTATCCAGCAGGCTGCTCTGAGATCAGGAGCTGCTAGTTCCAGCTGCTGCTTAGAGGATGAGCGCCCACAAGAGCGCACATGAGCCTCTCTTACAGCGACGCCAAAAGACATTGCCGGAGACTAAGGAAAAGCACTGCCTGCTGTCAAAAGACTGGGTGGCCATTAAGGAGTTAAAACCCTATTAGCAATATGTATGATTGTCCATCATAAAAAAAAATAATAATGAAATAAACCTTTAACCCCTTAGCGCACCAGGACGCACCGGTATGTCCTGCATTGAAGTGCTTTTAGGCACAGGGACGTACCGGCGCGTCCTGGCTAAAAACTGTCACCCTGTCAAAGGACAAGGTGACAGAACTGTGCCATCAACTGTTTATGACAGTTGATCGGCACAGTAAGACGGCAGGGGACCATTCACAGCGGTCTCCTGCCGGCGATCGCTGTGATTGGTCAGTCAAAGCAGACTGACCAATCACAGCTCCATGACGTGTGTATGTGATGGCGCTGGCTCAGGAACGGCCAGGACCGGAGCTAGGCTCCGATCTGGCCGATTAACCCCTTCGATGCATCGATCACGATGGTTGCCACGGGCGCGGGTGTCAGCTGTTTGTCACAGCTGACATTGTGCCCTAACGGCGAGGACTGGAGCAAGGCTCCGATCCGGCCGATTAACCCCTTAGATGCAGCTATCGCTGCATCTAAGTGATTAGATTGTACCCTATGGTTGCTAATGACAACCATCGGCACCCGCGGGTGTTCCGATGGTTGCTATGGCAACCATAACCTAACAATCGCTTCCTAGTACGGAAGCCTATTAGGCCCCGCCGGGAGGTGAAGCCTAATAGGCTTGCTGTCAGTGAATAGCAGACAGCTCTAATACACTGCTCTATGTAGGTAGTGCAGTGTATTAAAATAGCGATCAGGGCTTCATGCCTTCAAGTTTACCCGTACGGTGAACACCGTAAAAAAATTTAATAAAAAACTATTCCAGAATCGCTGTTTGTTAGTCACTACCCCTCGCAAAACAGAATAAAAAAAGGGATCTAAAAGTTGCATGTACCCCAAAATGATACCATTAAAAAACGCAGCCCGTCCCGCAAAAAACAAGCTCTCCCACCGCTTTTTTGACGGAAAAATAAAAAAGTTATGGCTCTCAGAATATGGTGACACCAAAAATAAATTATTTGAAACAAAAGTGATTTTATCGTGCAGACGCTTCAAAGCATAAGAAAAACTATATACATCAGGTATCACCGTAATCGTACAGACCCGCAGAATAATGTAAAATTGTCATTCATAGCGCATGGCGAACGCCGTAAAAAAATAAATAATAAAAAAACATCAGAATTGCAGGTTTTTGGTCACCTTGCTTGCCAAAAGAATGAAATACAAAGTGATCAAAAAATCGCATGTACCCCAAAATGGTACCAATGAAATCTACAGATTGTCCCGCTACAAATAAGCCCTCACACGGCTCCGGTGGAGAAAAAATAAAGACGTTTTGGCTCTCAGAGTATGGCGATGCAAAATGTGCAAAGTGTCCAAAAGCGGATAAGATCGAGCGCCATTTATCAGTGTGACACCGGCCACATATCTGTGGATAATTATTTATTTACCCCATTATTATACTCTCTTATTATACCCCTGATGTTCTCCGCACAGCTTACATATGCCCCCACATCATAACTGAAATACCAGCAAAACTCCAAACAAAACAACTAGCGAGCAAAATCCACGCTCTAAAAGCCAAATGGTGCGCCCTGCAGCGTGCCCAAGCAGCAGTGTACGTCCACATATATGGCATCGCCATACCCGGGAGAACCCGCTTAACAGTTTGAGGTATTTGTCTTCAGTGGCATGAACTGGGCACAAAATATTGTGCACTAAAATGGCACATACCTGTGGAAATTTGTAATTTTCACTTTGCACCATCCACTGAGCATTTATTTCTAATAGAAAAAAAAAAACCTGTGTGGTCAAAATGCCTTGAGGGGTGCAGTTTCCAAAATGGGGGTCACTACTTGGGGGTTTGTTTTACTATTTGACCTCAGAGCCCTGCCGTTGTGGGCTAATGCTGCGAAAATCACCAAAATAGGTCTCACATGCGCCTTTCACTCTTAAGCCCTGTCATATGTACAGGCAAATGATAAATGCCTTGAGGGGTGTCGTTTACAAAATGGGGTCACTTCTCATGGTTTTACACTCTACTCTGGTACCTAAGAATGCTCTGCAAATGCGACATGGCGCCCGTACACCAGTCCAGCAAAATCTGTGCTCTAAAAGCCACATGGCACTCCTTCCATTTTGAGCTCTGCCATGTGCCCAAACAGCCGTTTAGGGCCACACATGGAATATTGCCGTACTCGGGAGAAATTGGGTGACAAATTATGTGTTGTTTTTTCTCCTATTACCCCTTGTGGGAAAAAAAATTGGGTGCAAAACGACATATTTTTGGGAAAAAATTTTTTTTTCATTTTCACTGCCTCATTCTAATACAATCTATGAAACACCTGTGGGATCAAAATGCTCAGTACACCCCTTGATGATTACCCTGAGGGGTAAAGTTTCCAAAATAGAGTCACTTCTCAGGGGTTTCTACTGTACGGGTACCTCAGGGGCTCTGCAAATGCGACATGGCGCCCAAAAAACAATCAACCAAAATCTACATGCCAAGTAGCACTCCTGCCATTCTGAGCCCTGCGGTGTATCCAAGCAGCAGTTTATTACCACATATGGGGTATTGCTGTGCTCAGAAGAGTTTGCTTTACAAATACTGGGGTGTTTTTTCTCCTTTATCTGTTCGATTTTCAATTTCACGCCATAATTCCCATAAATTCAGCAAAAACCGTGTAGGGTCAAAATGCAAACTATACCCCTAGAAAAATTCCTTGAGGGGTGTAGTTTCCAAAATGGGGTCACTTTTGGGGAGTTTCCACTGTTATGGTTCCTCCAGGGCTTTGCAAACACGACATGGCACTGAAAACCAATGCAGCAAAATCTGCGCTCCAAAAATCCAAATGGCCCTCGTTCCCTTCTGAGCCCTGCCGTGGGTCCAAACAGCAGTTTATTACCACATATGGGGTATTGCCGTAATCGGGAGACATTGCTTTACAAATGTTGGGGTGCTTTTCTCCTTTATTCCTTGTAAAATCTAAAACATTGTATGTTTTTTCAGAAGAAAAGTAGATTTTCATTTTCACAGACCAGTTCCAATAAATTTAGCAAAAAACCTGTGGGCTAAAAATGCTAACTATACCTCTTGAAAAATTCCTTGAGGGGTGTCGTTTCCAAAATGGGGTCACTTTTGGGGAGTTTCCACTGTTATGGTCCCTCCAGGGCTTTGCAAACACGACATGGCACCAAAAACCATTCCAGCAAAATCTGCGCTCCAAAATCCAAATGGCCCTCGTTCCCTTCTGAGCCCTGCCGTGGGTCCAAACAGCAGTTTATTACCACATATGGGGTATTGCCGTAATCGGGAGACATTGCTTTACAAATGTTGGGGTGCTTTTCTCCTTTATTCCTTGTAAAATCTAAAACATTGTATGTTTTTTCAGAAGAAAAGTAGATTTTCATTTTCACAGACCAGTTCCAATAAATTTAGCAAAAAACCTGTGGGCTAAAAATGCTAACTATACCTCTTGAAAAATTCCTTGAGGGGTGTCGTTTCCAAAATGGGGTCACTTTTGGGGAGTTTCCACTGTTATGGTCCCTCCAGGGCTTTGCAAACACGACATGGCACCAAAAACCATTCCAGCAAAATCTGCGCTCCAAAATCCAAATGGCCCTCGTTCCCTTCTGAGCCCTGCCGTGGGTCCAAACAGCAGTTTATTACCACATATGGGGTATTGCCGTAATCGGAAGACATTGCTTTACAAATGTTGGGGTGCTTTTTCTCCTTTATTCCTTGTAAAAATGAAAACATCGTATGTTTTTTCAGAAAAAAAAGTAGATTTTCATTTTCACAGACCAGTTCCAATAAATTTAGCAAAAAACCTGTGCGCTAAAAATGCTAACTATATCTCTTGAAAAATTCCTTGAGGGGTGTAGTTTCCAAAATGGGGTCACTTTTGGGGGGTTTCCACTGTTTTGGCACACAAGACCTCTTCAAACCTGACATGGTGCCTAAAATATATTCTAATAAAATAGAGGCCCCAAAATCCACCAGGTGCTCTTTTGCTTCTGAGGTCTGTGTTTCAGTCCATTAGCGCACTAGGGCCACTTTTGGGTTATTTCTAAACATTGCAGAATCTGGGCACTAAATATTGAGTTGCATTTCTCTGGTAAAACCTTCTGTGTTACAGAAAAAACTGTATTACAAATGCATTTCGTAAAAAAAAAAAAAAATTTGTAAATTTCACCTCTACTTTGCTTTATTTCCTGTGAAATGCCTAAAGGGTTAAAATAATTTCTGAATGTGGTTTTGAATACTTTGAGGGGTGCAGTTTTTAAAATGGGGTGTTTTATAGGGGGTTTTTAATATATAAGGCCCTCAAAGCCACTTCAGAACTGAACTGGTCCCTGAAAAAATAGCCTTTTGAAATTTTCTTGAAAATGCGAGAAATTGCAGCTAAAGTTCTAAGCCTTGTGAGGTCATAGAAAAATAAAAGCACGTTCAAAAAACGATGCAAACATAAAGTAGACATATGGGAAATGTTAACTAGTAAATATTTTGTGTGGTATTACGATCTGTTTTACAAGCAGATGCATTACAATTTAGAAAAATGCAGATTTCTGAAAATTTTCTCTAAATTTTGGTGTTTTTTACAAATAAATATTGAATTTAACGACGACATTTTTTTCAGTATCATAAAGTACAACATTCCAGAAACAAACATATAATAGGAGCAGCACTGTGCAAAAAAACAAAAACAGCTGGTGCTAAGCTTCAAATAACAGGGAGTGACGTTCTCCCAGTAAGGTATATGGAAAAAAATCGAGCAAAGAAGCAGCACTCAATAGCAAAAAATGAAATTTATTCACCCAACACAGCAACGTTTCACTTTCTCCATGGAAGCATTTTCAAGCAATTAGTGAAAAGCACACACAGGTATATATAGGGAGCACAAAGCTCAATTAACAAATCATCTAAATAGCAGCAATTATACACTTCATATTGAAAAAAATACCCCGTTTAACAGTGTAACAAAATATTACATATATGTGTACAAGAGTCAAACATTGACAAATGGTATGAAGAACTTTAAAATTCCAACGAGTGTAATACGTGCCTATAAAATAGTGTAATGCATTAATTGCATATTGATTAATAATCACATTATAATACACAATAGCTGGCACTCACCAATCTGGAGAAACAAGGACATCCTGAACAGAACATGTGTGGAATTAAAATTTCCGGCGTTACAAACACCGAACTGCGCATGCCCCAACTCTATCTGTCCATTGGGTAAGGCTATCACATGTGATCTGACTCGCCGTGACGATGCACAGCGACGCAACAGCTGACATGATTACATCACTAGCAGAGGCCCATCAAATCGCACAGTCGTGTTAGGGTCAATGCAACATAATACGCCATGTTTGTTAAGGGCAAATATGCCAGAACTACAGTTTACAGGGTAAAGATACCACTAAAATACCTCTAATGCAGTCGTGAATAACACATTCCGCTAGTCAAGAAGGAGTGTATGAAAACTGTGTATAAGATGCACAGTGGTAGGTTTTGCTCAATTGGAATACCTTATGTCCCAAGAGACAAGAGAACGCCCGCTCACATAGCGTGCAGAACTCAAGTCCCACGAAGAAATACTCAACCAATGCGATGATCTATCATCAACACAGAGGCGCATAGTATTACTCCTATTAAGGGATCTCTGGAAAATTAGCAAAAACCTGTACCTTCAAATCAGAACTCCCCCGTTGCGGAGCTATCATTCACGGCTCAAAACGTATATATATATAAAAAGAGTCAATAAGCAACCCAAATGATACTGAACAAACATAGATGGCAGATGTCGTGGAGCTGTGCAAAATCAACAACATTATTGCAGTTCACATAAATAAAGAAAAATCTAAATAAAAATGTAAATGAAAATTTTTTTTATTCAATAACACTCTCCTATGACAGAAAAAAGAGTCCATATGTGTACAGAATTCCTTGTTCCAGTTGGCAAGTGTCTTCCAATATCAATATCGAGACTTCAATCTATAAAAAAGAAGAAAGAAGAAGTATATTAAAAATTACAGTATAATAGCATTCCTATTCCTATACATCAGACAATATCTAGAGTAGTGAAGGGATCATGAACAGATATCATTAGGCAAAGGAATCCCCAAGGAACGCCGCAGAGGCCAAATCTAAAGGCTGTACATGAAGAGAATGACCTCTCAAAACCATCTGGACCACAATGTCCTAGATGTAATAAAATACTTATTTGAATACATTCAAGGGGTAATCAATATTGAGACCGTTAGGGTAGAGGGAATTTAGTCTATTGATCCACTGAACCTCCCGTTGTTTAAGGATCAATTCCCTATTCCCTCCCCGTTTGAGGGGGGGAACCCTATCAATGATGCAAAATCTAAGTTGTTGTACACTATGACCCATTTCCACAAAATGTCTCGCTACAGGGAGTTCTACCTTCTTTGTACGTATGCTAGACTTATGATTGTTTAATCTCAGTCTACATTCAGTTGTGGTCTCCCCCACGTAAATCAAATTACAAGGACATTGAAGAACATAAATAACATAGTCACTTCTGCATGTATAGTAGGAGGTAATCTTATAAGCTCTACCGGTAGTAGGATGCAAAAAAGAACTGCCTTTGAGAATAATCGCACAACTATCACAGGACAGGCAGGGAAAACAACCGTTCCGTGTCGAGTCCTGTTGTCTACCTCTGCCCTGAACATTCCTTGTACTGACATCCGTCATGACATTGACCTGAATAATTTTTTCAGGTCGGTGAGAAACAAGACATGGTATTCCCAACAGCCTGATCCTGTGAGTAATGTTAATACAGAACCTGATTATGAATTATGTTTAAAACGTTGGGGTTTGTTTAATAAAAGCAGTTCACAGCCGCCAACTTGTATACAGGTGGTTGAAACGTTTATCTCCTCCGTCCTGAAGGATGTTGTAGATTTTAAACGTGAATGTCGCTCTGGGCTATCTTTGCACACTCCGTACAATCTATCTGTTAGAGAAAAAGTGGCACTTGAGGGGTTGATCCATAACGGTGACCTCATCATCAAACCTGCCGACAAAGGGGGTGCGGTCGTTGTTATGGACCGATCCCTTTATTTACAGGAAGTTTATAGACAGTTGAATGACACAGCTGTATATAGGAGGATTTCGATAGATCCTATGAAAGATATTCAGAAACGAATAAGAGTGTTGGTTGACAATGCCTTTGCTGATGATATGATAGACAGGGATCTGTATGCCTTTTTAACACCTGCATATCCGATAACTCCTATACTGTACTGTCTGCCCAAAATACATCAAATTATTGTCAACCCCCCAGGGAGACCCATAGTCTCAGGCAGGGAATCGCTTCTTAGCCCCCCCTGCCATTTTCCTTGATAAGGTTTTGAGAAATTTTGCCGTATCTGCTAGATCTTATATTAGGGATACGGCAGATTTTCTGAGCAGAATTAGAGATATTGAGATTCCTAATGGGGCTTTGCTGGTCTCATTTGATGTGACCAGCTTGTACACTTCCATCACCCATACGAGGGGTATGATGAGTGTGAGCAAAGCACTTGATGGAACTGAATTTTCCTGTGAGTGCAAAGAGTTTTTGATGGGCTTGCTGGATATAGTACTTACCTGTAATCACTTTCTGTTCAATGATGAATATTTTATGCAACTTCGTGGAACGGCTATGGGGTCCAATGCATCGCCATATTCTGAAAGTCAAAACGTCTTTATTTTTTCTCCACCGGAGCCGTGTGAGGGCTTATTTGTTGCGGGACAATCTGTAGATTTCATTAGTACCATTTTGGGGTACATGCAATTTTTTTTGATCACTTTGTATTTCATTCTTTTGGCAAGCAAGGTGACCAAAAACCTGCAGTTCTGATGTTTTTTATTATTTTATTTTTTGACGGCGTTCGCCATGCGCTATGAATGACAATTTTACGTTATTCTGCGGGTCGGTACGATTACGGTGATATCAGATGTATATAGTTTTTCTTAACTTTTTTATTTTTCCGTCAAAAAAGCGGTGGGAGAGCTTGTTTTTTTGCGGGACGGGCTGCATTTTTTAATGGCATAATTTTGGGGTACATGCAACTTTTAGATCCCTTTTTTTATTCTGTTTTGTGAGGGGTAGCGACTAACAAACAGCGATTCTGGAATAGTTTTTTTATTAAAAAAAATACGGTGTTCACCGTACGGGTAAAATAGCGTGATATTTTTATAGTTTGGGTCGTTACGGACGCGGGGATACCACATATGTGTACTTTTTTTATGTTTTTGGTTTTTCCTATAATAAAATACTTATTATAGGAAAAAAGGCTGTTATAGTGTTTTTTAACATGAAACTTATTTTTTTTTACTTTTCTACAACATTTTTATTAACTTGTTTTAACTTTTTTTTTTTGTCCCACTAGGGAACTTGAAGGCATGAAGCCCTGATCGCTATTCTAATACACTGCACTACCTACATAGTGCAGTGTATTAGAGCTGTCAGCTGTTCACTGACAGCAAACCTATTAGGCTTCGCCTCCCGGCGGGGCCTAATAGGCTTCCGTATTAGGAAGCGATTGTTAGGCTATGGTTGCCATAGCAACCATCGGAACACCCGCGGGTGCCGATGGTTGTCATTAGCAACCATAGGGTACGATCTAATCACTTAGATGCATCTAAGGGGTTAATCGGCCGGATCGGAGCCTTGCTCCGGTCCTGGCCGTTAGGGCACGATGTCAGCTGTGACAAACAGCTGACACCCGCGCCCGTGGCAACCATCGTGGTTGCCAACAGGCTACAAGACACTTCGATGCATCGATCACGTTGATTGATGCATCGAAGGGGTTAATCGGCCGGATCGGAGCCTAGCTCCGGTCCTGGCCGTTGCAGAGGGGCGTCGGACAGCTGATTCCCGGCGGTGATAGCGCTGGCTCAGCTTCTGAGCCAGCGCCATCACATACACACGTCATGGAGCTGTGATTGGTCAGTCTGCTTTGACTGACCAATCACAGCGATCGCCGGCAGGAGACCGCTGTGAATGGTCCCCTGCCGTCTTACTGTGCCGGTCAACTGTCATAAACAGTTGACGGCACAGTTCTGTCACCTTGTCCTGTGACAGTTTTTAGCCAGGACGCGCCGGTACGTCCCTGTGCCTTAAAGCACTTCAATGCAGGACGTACTGGTGCGTCCTGGTGCGCTAAGGGGTTAATGTACTGGGCTTGAGGCCTTTGTCTAGCCCTGCCTGAAGAAAGTCTAAAATCAGGGGAATATCTGGATCTGTTAATGGATCTATATCAATACCTGAAAAGGAGAGAAAGGCTTTCCAGACCCTTAAATATATCTTCAAGGTAACCTGCTTCCTACTTGACAGTAAAGTAGAGCTGACCGTCTCAGAGATACCTCTTTTTCTGAGGATTACCCTCTCAGTCTCCATGCTGTAAGATGCAGCCTGGAGATGTCCGGATGAACTACTGGGCCCTGGGACAGGAGATCTAGTCTGTCTGGAGGGATCCATGGTCGGGTTACGGAAAACTTACTCAACCACGTGAACCACGGCCTCTTTGGCCAAAATGGAGCAATCAGGATCACGGAGGCTGTCTTCTCTGATCTTTTTTAAAACCCTTGGAAGTAGACAGAGAGGGGGAAAGGCATAACCTAGTTCCAGGCTCCAACTCAGAGAGAGCATCTACTGCTACCAGATCTTCCCTGGGATCTAGGGAAAAGAATCTGGGCACCTTCCTGTTCTCCCTGGTAGCCAACAGGTCTATGGAAGGATTCCCCCACCTGGCCACAATCATCTGGAAGACTTCCCAATTCAGGGACCACTCCGACTGCAGCAACGGTCTTCTGCTCAGGAAGTCTGCTACCTGATTGTCCCTTCCCCTTAGATGGACAGCTGAAAGGGACGATAGATGCAGGGAAAAGATCGCTCTAGCTAACTTCATCAGAAGCCCTGATCTTGTACCTCCCTGATGGTTTATGTATGCTACTGCAGTCGTGTTGACTGAAAAAAACCTTCACTCTCTTTCCCGAAAGTATAGGGATTGTGCTACTTATTGACTGAAGTACTGCCTCCAGCTTCCTGTAATTGCAAGACCTTATGGAGGGCTGGGGATCCCACTGACCCTGAAGGCAGAAGGATTTGCCATGGGCACCCCATCCCCAGGGGCTGGCATCTGTTGTGATGTTCAGGGTTGGGGACATTTCCCATGAAACACCCTTCCTGAGGTTCTGTACGGTCATCCACCACCTGAGCAAGTCTGGCTACTGAGGAAAGGATTAAGGAGTGATCGAGAGCGCTTGTTCTTGTCCCACTTCCCTAGTATGTCCCTTGCAAACGTCTGGACCTGAACATAGCCCACATTATGGCTGGGATACAGGAGGTCAAAAGGCCCAGGACCGACATAGCCCTTCTGAAGGAAGTCAAACGATCTAAAAAGAGGACAGAGACTCTTTCTATCAAAGGCTTGATCTTTCCCTGAGGGAGAAAAGACATGTTTGCATCTTTTTAATGGGGTTAAGACTGACTTGTTCATGTTTATATTCCAACCCAGATCTATGAAAGTCGACTGTACTGACCGTAGATGGAGTGTCAAGGTCTGGGCGGTGTCTACCACTATCAGAAAGTCGTCTAGGTAGGGAATGATGAGAATGTCCTTTGTCCGTATGTATGACGTCATATCTGATATAGGCTTGGTAAAGACTCTCGGTGCCTGAGAGATGCCAAACGGGAGCGCTCTGTATTGGAGGTGGACTAGGGAGTCGTTTAAAACTACTGCCACCCTCAGATACTTCTGGTGAGTGATGCAAACAGGGACATGGCAATAAGCATCCTCCAGGTCTATAGATGCCATCATACAATCCCTTAAAAGAGGATTTACTGTAGAGGGGATACTCTCCATCCGAGATCTTTTGTAAATCAAGCAGGAGTTTAGCTGCTTTAAATTATGACCCTGAATCGGCCCTCCTGCTTCTTTACCAGAAAAGAGGGAATAGAAGCCCTTCCCTATCTCTGGTCTCGGGACTGGTACCAGAACCCCTTTCCTGATAAGAGTAATAACTTCTGACTCTAGGGCCTGCTGTTTTCCTGAATCCTTCTGCCTCTTTGTGGGGAGGAATCTGTCTGGAGGAGGGGCCATGAATTCTAACTTGTACCCAGTTTTTATGAGATCTAGAACCCATTTGTACAAGGAGATCCTTTCCCATTCTTGATAAAAATAAAAAAAAAAGGGATAAGCGACATAACCCCTGGCATCATGGCTGGTGATCCTTGTTTTTGGGATCACTGAGGCTTAAACAGGAAACCCCTGTTCTTCCTAGGAAACTTACAGGATCTAAAATCCTGTCCCTTGGAAATGGGTTTTCTATTAAATTTCCTGGGACGAAAAGGAGTCTGGTTTGCCCTGGGTAGAAAACCCCTTCCTCCTATCTGATTCTTTGTCCAGGAGATCATCCAGTGTGACCCCGAACAAAAAAAAAATCACTAGAACAAAGTCTCCCTTTGGAGTCTGCATCAGCTTTCCATGCTTTCAGCCATATTGCCCTTGTGCCTGAATTGGATAAGGCTGCGGATCTGGCTACTAGACAGCCCGAGTCCACTGAGGCATCAGCCAAAAAATTTGTGGCTTTAGACATAACCAGAAGGGAAGCGAGTATCTGATCCCTAGGAGTTTTGTCCCTGAGATGAAGCTCCAACTGGGCTATCCAGACCTTTAAAGACCCGGCTACACACGTAGCCGCAATACCCGGCTTAAAGGCCCCCGCAGAGGCTTCCCAGGTTCTCTTAAGGTAGTCTGCCTTCCTATCCCTGGGATCGGGGAGAGACCCCAGATTCTCAAACTGGTAAGGTATTCTTCCTGGATATCTTCACTACCCTGGGACCATCTCTGACCTAAGAAAACATGCAATATACAAGGACAGCGTTAAGAAGAAAAGTTCTGTCCTACCATGATTCCTAGAAGATCCCATGCCATCTAAGTACCGGACTGGAGGACCTTCCTAGGTCTGATCACTCAGGCCGTTCCATGCATCCTGCTGCTTCTTCTGGAGCTTCCACGCTGGCTGCTTTGCTGGAGAAGGAGCTGTCTGGTTCAGGCTTAGAAATAGGCCTAGGATTGGCTGGAAAGGCTCTCAGGCCACGACACGCTGTAGCACCTCCTCCCCACATGGGCTGCCGGAGCACCGCTTCCTGGGACGTCCTTCCCACCGGAAGTGATGTGAGCCGCGACCAGAAGAGGTCACGGCAGTGTGCCGGAAGCAGCCAAACGCTGGGTCAGGAGAGCATCTCCCTGCAGGAGGCCCCACCCATGGCAGGAATCTTCCACCTCCATAGAGGGAGGTAGTGACCAGGTGATACCAGCCCCACACTACAGGTTGCTCCCTAAGAGACTTATACCCTCAGAACACCTCCAGGAACAAAAAGGTGAGTACCTGCTGGAGGGTCTGCAATACTAGAGAGTGTCTTGCCATCAAGACAATCCCATGCAGAGGACAGGAAACCTGATGGTGTGGAGAGGTGTCCGTCATATTGTCAGGCTTCCTGTCCAGCCAATGGGATGTCTCTCCAGGGGTGCTGTCATAGGTGAAGAGGTAAATGATAATTTGATCAAGTTATGAACAATTTTAGATTTAGGCTAACTAGTTTAATGCCCAACTAGAAGTTTAACTTTTGACCAAGTGGGTGTTGTAAAGACAAGTGTATGGATGCTGACCAATCAGCATCATACACTTCTCCATTCAGGTCCATCTGTATTCACAGCACAGCATGATCTCACGAGATCACTGTGCTGTCACACACCCACAGTAAGTTTACCAAAGTGTCTTGAGTGACTAGACATTACCGAAGTGTCGAGTGAATAGAGATCGCATCCTGACTGGAAGCAAAGTTTGTGGGACTTACAGCGTGATCTAGAGATCATGCTGTGAATACAGATTGACATGGAGCAAAGTGTAAGATGCTGATTGGTCAGCATCATACACTTCTCTTCACAATGCCCACTTGGTCAAAAGTTAAATGCCCAGCTGGGCATTAAGAAACGAGTTAAACCTACAAGAACCTCTAAACCAAAACGGCATAAACAGGGGTTCCTTTTATACAACCTAAACCACAAGGGAACGTAGCCCCTAAAGAAATATGCAAAACTATATGCAAAAGTAGAAAATCTTTATGGAATATAACCATACAGAAAAAAAGGATGAACCATAAACAGAGAAACTAACGTCAGATGTCAAAGACCATAGGCAAACAGTCAACCAACCATCAGCAGCTGAGAACCACTGACGTAACCCACAGGGAGAGCTAAATGAACCATACCCACAGGCGATATAGTGCTACCTAACTGCATATATAGTACACCAAACCATCCTGGCATAAAAGCAGGCATGATGCCAGAATGATTTACTGGCATAATGGTCAGGCAAGATCAATGGTAGAAAAATGAAGGCAAACACATACCCCGATACCTGATTGGGAGCGGAACCAGCAAACTTAGATGGATGAATAAACACCTCGATGCCCGTTTCACCCTACAGACTGTCTCTGCCTCTAATGGTTGGTTGACTGCCTATGGTCTTTTACATCTGACCATACGGTTTGTATCTCCATTTATGGTTCATCCTTTTTTATTCCATAGTATGTTGGTGTATTATATTCAATAAAGATTTACCTTCGCATATAGTTTCTTTAGGAGCAATCCCTTGTGGTTAGTGTTTAGGTTGTCTATTAAGAAACAAGTTAGTCAAAATAAAAAGCACGGTTATCTACATTACAGTGCCTATCAGATTAGGTAGGGGATAGGGAGTTTATAAACTGGTGACACAGCCTCTAAGATTCCTCCCTAAATTTTTATATCAATTTATTCAGCAAATCCTGCTTGCAGATGGTACAGCACAGGTGGTCAAAGTGTATCAGATATGTCACTACAGTAAATTCACAATGCCCATTAAACCGTAACCAGTTTGTGGACATAGAGATTGACAGACACGATGCTCAAATACAAGTTTTATTAATGGCACCAATACAATGCTGATATTCATGCTGTGAAGGAACAGGATTCTCAATGATGCTGAAGCAGTCCCTATACTGCCACTTGATAATTAGACTAATTTTTTAATGTTACTCTCCATGTGTTACAGCACCAAGATGGGCCATAAAAAATCCTGACAGTAAAGTGAGGAGCAAATATTTAATGTTGTAAAATTAAGGTGTCATACTGAGAAAAGTTAAGTCGTCAAGTCCATCAGATGATTTTCAGAATGCCTGTACAGAGCTCACAGCTTGTCCAGGAAGTTGTCCAAAGCTTGTACACCCTCTTTAAGACCCTTTCGTTTACGGGTCTCTGCTACAACCTGGCTTGGCCTTGTGGTGTTGTCAAAAGGATCACCTGGAAGAATCTGCCAGTGATCAAATACACACTGAGGGAAGGCTTGGCCACCAGTATTGGATCGTAGATCAGCAGTGAAGCCTTCACAAAAAAACAAACACAGAATTAGACATTTTTGAAGATATTTTTAAAAAGAAACTCATGCTTCGTTCACTATTCGTTCCTTACTTTTCACTTTAAATGCAAGTGCAGATATCCTACTTTACATTTAAAGTCATCTGCATAATCACTTATTAAAAAACTCTGTAACGAGTAGGTCTAGTGAGACTACAAACCAAGAATGACAGCTGGTGGCTCAGCATCAGGTATTGATGGCATGTCTACAGGATATGCTATATGTCTGATATGTTGGTCCCACCTCTGGGACCTCCACCCTTTCTAGAATGGGGCACCCTAATCCCATCTTCCTTTTGGTTGCTGGGCTCCAGGAACAGAGTGATAAGGTGGTTAGGTTTATCAGTGCTATGCAGTTTCCAGGACTCCTTTTCACTTCTATGAGAGTTAGGGAAACAAAATTCTCTGCAGTCTCTCCAAAACCTGGGCTGGAGCCCAGCAGCAGATTGTAGGAGGAGTCAGGGGGCCCATTCTAGAGATTTTCTACATTCGATCTGTGGGGGCTCAATTTCAGATATGAAAATAATGTCTGATATGGGAATACCCCTTTAAGTGACTTCTAAGTCAAATAGAATTTTCCAAATACTAATGTACTTTCACATGAACATGCAAAGTTAAGATTAAAGAAAGACTTTATCGTGAAACCATTTGGACTTAGACTTGAAGATTTACATTCTTTGGAAAGTTTCAAAACAATTTGACTTCAGAAGCTGGTGTACTGCAAACCCATTCTGAATACTGCAGAATGCGCTCCTTAAAGGAACAGTGTCATCACAAATTATTTTTTTATATGTTAAAGATCTTAGTGCTTTATTAAAAAAGTTTATATTCATTTGTGTGTTTGTGTTTTACTTTCTTATTTTTACACTTTCTCTTCCCTATGGGGGCTGCCATTTTTTGTTCCATTTCTGTGTGTGTCGATTAACGACACATACAGACATGGAATACGGCAGCCACAGTCCCATAGGGACTGCGAACGGCTCCCGTCCCATTGACTGCAGTGTACGGCGTCTGTGTGGGAACTGCGCATGCGCCGCTCCCACACAGTCCTATTCGAAATTGGCGCCGTCCGGCGCCATTTTCCTGTGGACCGGAAGTCGCGGCCGACAGTAATATTACTACTTCCGGTCGCGGCTTCCGGATTTGTGCACTTGCACCAGCGGCAGCAAACGGAGCGGACGGGCCGGAGGGAGCCGCGGCGGCAGGAGCAGGTAAGAGATTTCAATGTATGTTCGTGTGTGTTTACTACTGTATGTAAACCTACTACACTGTGGGTTAGCTCAAAAAATGGCGACACACAGTGTAGGAGGTTACATCGTTCAAACCCCTCCTTTATCCCGGCACTAGCCAGGATAGAGGGGGGGATGCTGAGAGCTCACTAGAGCGAGGGCTTTTAACCCAACGTTGCAATGCTGCAATTTTGGGAACAGCTCCATCTAGTGACCAAAAATGGGTAGTATTATAAATTAGAAATAATTTATAATATTTCCTGGACTCGTGCAAAAAAATAAAAAAAAATTTGAACAATGTTTAATCACCCACACACTAAATGTTTAATTTTTAAAAAAAAATCATGTTTTTCTGGCAACACATTCCCTTTAAGTCCTAGGCTAAAGCAGTTAGCTTTCCCTTCATACTTAAACTCCTTAGTACAAGTTTAACCTGCTAAGTAGTAGTAAATGCATTGCAAATTGCCGAGAGCTTGAAATGCACAAAATTGATTCAAAGTTCACATCTCATTAACATACAAGACAGTGGAGAGAACTTACCAAATGATTCATTGACAGGCAAAAAAGCTTTAACAATAAACATTGGTGTGCCAGTTACTTGGGATTCTTCAAACACATGTCCACGCTTCCTGTTCAAGACGCCATAGATTCCTCCAACTACTTGCTCAGGGCACTGTTGAGTCAGAACTATGTTAACATGCATACTTTCCAGGCTGTAGGTTTCAAGGCAAGGCTCCAATTTAAGGATTTGTACGAACCTGGATTTCCACAAGATAGATTGGTTCCATCAAGCGGGGTTGTGCGGTTAATACACAAGCATAGAGACAGCGGCGGGCTGTAGGAATTATCTGTCCACCACCTCTATGAATGGCATCTGCATGAAGTGTCACATCATGCACATCAAACCGAACAGCCCTCATGTTCTCTTCACAAAGGACACCCTGGCAAGAGATTAGAATGTTAAGCAATGTATTTAACATTAGTCAAATTGAACAGAATTTTTCCAGTGAAACAATGTGAAAGTAAGCTACTCAGTGTTTAACTGGAAACTAGTATTACGGCAAATGTGCTGCTAAACAGCATTTCATAAGGTACCAAAGTCATTGAACAGTTTAAAGACTCGATTCTATACATTAAACAGTTTAAAGTTGTGAAATACATTAAATATACCTCCTTTGTAGCCCACTGGAAGCCTGCCACTACACTGTCCTTTATTTCGTTCAAGTACTGGACTCCCTTTGTGACATCAGTGAGGACATTTGGCCCAGTTCCATCGGGACCAAAGCACCAGATCTTTCTTGCTTCAGTGACATCCCATTCATATTTCTCAGCCAGATATCGTGCCCGAGTCTTTAGTTCTTGACGAGATGACACATCCCCCTTGTCAATATCGTCAGCTAAGCCATCTTGGAAGGGACGGGCCTTCATGTACAGACGGTTGTGCTTGTTAGGAGACTTTGACAAGCACAATATGCTGGATTCCTCACTCACTGTCTCACGGTAAGACACAACTGGATCAGATTTCTAAGGGAATTGAAGCAAGTGAACATGTCACTTCATTAAAGCTGGAATGGTTATACAGTTAACAGCCACAAATATCAGCTACAGCCCATTTCAGTTACCTTTATTGGAATGCAAGCATGGTCTTCTTCCAGATCTTTCAGACAGATTTCCAAGTGCAGCTCACCAGCTCCAGCAATGATGTGTTCGCCAGATTCTTCAATGATACACTTAAGTGGAATAGTAACAAGTTTTATTAAAGTGGCTGAATGTAATTAGATCGTCAAGTAATATAATATATGAAAAACTACAACTAGACCTTCAAGAATTCAAATAATCAGGATTTTTAAAATGGACAGCCTGTTCTAAGGATTGGCCATAGATGTTAGATCAGTGAGGGTCTGACTATTGACACCTTTGCCAATCAGTTTGAAGGGTCTACTGCTGCCTCTTCATAGTTTATATAGTTTTTGTTTATATGTGCAGCTGCTACAAATTTGACAGCCACATTAACTTCATACAGTCTAATCCCTTAAGGACCAGGTCTATTTCAGCCTTGAGGACCAAGCATTGTTTTCCTCCCCGCTTTCAAAAAGTCCTAACTCTTAATATCTATCTAATCTTTCATTTTTTTAGGGAGGTAATTAAAAACAGCTATTCCAGCATGGCTTTTCCACATTTAATTTATGCCATTTAGTATGCAGTGTAAACATGTTAACTTTATTCTAGGGGTCAGTAAGGTTGTAGAGATACGAAATGTATAGTTTGTTTTACTACTTCTGCAAAATTTAAACACTTTTAAACAAAGATGTGTTTGCATTGCTGCTTTTCAAGAGCTGTAAGTTTGTATTTTGTCAGTGGATGTCACCATATGAGGATTTGTGTTTTGTGTGATGAGATGGTTTATTGGTATCATTTTGGGGTACTTATTTATTAACTTATTGAATTTTTGGGTGGGGTAATGGGAAAGAATTTGCCATAGTTTGTAGTGTTCACCCAGTGGTTTAATTAGTTAACTTTATTACTTGGGTCATTACTATCTCAGCAATACCATGTGTTGTGTTTTTTTGCACTTCCAGTAAGTCCACTTACGGAAGAAAGTGGCTTTTTACTATTTTTTTTTAAATTAGCCCCACTAGGGGACTTTACCATGCGATCTTCTGATTGCTTACATAATACTCTGTTTGAATTTGAATTTATCATATTGCTTTTAATATATTAATATAAATGTTATTTGTTCTCATGTTCTTTTTACTTCTCTATGGGGGCTGCCATTTTTTTTTTCCATCTCTGTATGTGTCGATTGACACATACAGAGATAGAATACAGCACATACAACCCCATAGAGAATGCGAACGGGAGCCGTTCCGTTCTCTGAAGTATACACAGTCTGTGGGAACAGCGCATGCGCCGCTCACACAGACCAAAACTATGCTCGTTCGCAGAGCGAAATCCGGCGCCATATGTTCAAGGAAGCGAAGGCACAAGGAATAGGAGCGGCGGCAGGAGAAAGTAATTTATGTTAGTGTATGTGGTGTGTATTATGTTCGTTATTCTGTCTGCTGAGCACTAGCCAGAATAAGGGAGGGGGGGGATTGTGTGAGGGCATGAGTGTGCCTATCCCAAATCTGCAGCATAAAGCAATGAGGTTGCTTTACCACATGGACCATGCTTGAATTTTGGGAACTGCTCCCTCTAGTGGCCAGCACATTGAATTCCAAATTAGATTCTAATTTATAGCATTTCCTGACTTGTGGAAAAATTAACTGTAATCACTTTAGTTTATCAAAAAAAAATTCTAGTGACATTACCTTTAAATGTTGTGGTAGGTATGGACTGCAGCATTTAATAGGTTAAATTGCCAGGATTGGAGTTGTCCAATCCTAGTGAATGCAGCGGGATTCAATCACAGCCAGGCTCCTGCAGCAATCACCCAGGCATGGCTTGTCCCCACATGATCACATACATGCTGGAACACAATGGCTGCATTCTGTGCCGTGCATGTATGTGATTCTGTGCCAAGAGGCTAAAGTAATTTGGCTGAAAGTCTAATCTCTACTGCAGGTTAAACCAAGGAATGTTAGCGGATTCTGTCAGCATTTAGGTGCTGATTCTCTGCCTAAATGTGACAGAATCCTCAGCATGTGAACAGGTACTTTAACTGTTGAACTATAGGAAAGTTGGCCTTTTGAACTAATTGTTTACCTGCACCATAGGGTCAGATTTTGCCAGACGCTTCAAGCCTTCTACAAGTTTCGGAAGATCAGCAGGGTTCTTGGCTTCTACAGCAACACGGACTACAGGGCTCACACTGAACTTCATAACACGCATGTTGTGTGAATGCTCATAGGTGGTGATTGTGCCAGTCTTTATTAAATACTGGTCCACGCCAACCAAACCAACAATGTTGCCACATGGTACATCTTCAATAGGCTCTACATAACGCCCCATCATCAGAATAGTTCTAGCGTAAAATAAATAAAGTTAAATCCAAATGTTTTTCATCAGATGTTGGCAAGTTTAGCATGCTATTGGTTTACCACTCACCTCTGAATGGGCTTCAAATAAAGATCCTCTTTCTTTCCTGGGGTAAAATTTGGTCCCATAATTCTTACTTTGAGGCCAGTAGACACAACACCAGAAAAAACTCGTCCAAAAGCATAGAATCTACCCTTATCAGTTGTGGGCACCATCTTCGATATATACATCATTAGTGGTCCTTTAGGATCACAGGTCTTTATGCCTGTTTAAAAAGGAATTTGTTCTTGAAGTAGGAAGTCATAACTTTGTAATCATTAATTCAGTAAAGTCACATCACATATGAAACTATACAGCTACAATCTTGCAACACATTGTTAGGTGTTTGTTTAGGAAACCCATTTTATCAAATAGGGTCAGGGAATTTTGAGTTTCTAATCCCCTGACCAGACCCCTCAAAGTGGATTGTAACTACTCCTTCACTCTGAAGAACCTAGCATGTCTGTGTAATGCAGCACACCAATTTCAGTAACGCTTTGATTCACCTTCAGCAGAACTGCAGGGTTAATAAAGCATAGACTATAGCTGGTGCTCCTGTGATGAGCTTGGTCAGAGAACCTACTAATGAGGGTTTTACCTAGAGAAAACATTTAAAGAAAAAAAAACACAAAGGGCTTGTCCAATGCAAACAACCTTATTAAAGTGTTTGTCGGAGATTACTTTCTGAACTGTGGCAACCAGCTGATTACTGGGGCTGCTGCAAGCTGGAATTACAGCAAACAGTTAACTGTTGGGGGACGTAGTACCCAAGGCTGCAAGGGAAATCCGTGACTGCTAGAGTCTAACATAATGTTGTCCAGAGCAGGGTACTGACCCTGACCTCCACATGCCCCCATACAGACAGGGGATGTTCTACTAGAGAACCCCCTTTAAAAGCAGACATCTGTAGCTTGCCAACACCAGTTACACATACCCATGGCAGCTTCATCATCAGGAGGTCCCTCATACAAGAGTTCACAACGGTACCTCTGAGCAGTCACAGGTGAAGGCAGGTGGATGGTAATCATTTGAAGCAGGGCTTCACCAGCAGGCAACCAGCGTCTCATAACAGCCTATATTCACAAATACATCATTTAAGCATTCACAGCAATACAGTAGTGTACAATAAATTATTCCATTTAAGACAGGTTACCTTAAGCAGCTGTTTGCCCTCCTTATCCTTGTCTTCGCTGTCCAGCTTAATATCCAATTTCTCAATTAGCTTTGCAGTCTCTTCTTTCTTGAAGTTCATGATGGCATCAAAAACCTGAAACCAGAAACTTGTTTGGTTGATACAGAAAAACAAAAAACAAAGAACCACCCCACACCATCTACATCAGACTTTTAGAATTTCTTCAGTGATTTTCTCAGGTCAAAGTGAAGAAATTTGTAATCATCATATATAAGGTTACACCTAAACTAATTGAACAGCATAATGAGGGTAAACTCTGCAAAAATTGTAGGCATCATGAATAGGAAGCTGGCCTTTAGTTGCAATGATGTCAAATTATTGCGCTTGCTAAGGTTGTCTTTATACTAGCTACTGAAACGCAATAAGCACCCCACTGACCTTGAAAATTGGGTCCAGGATTAGCTGACTGAATGTCCTTGGTAGCTTTTTGCCATCAGCATTGGAGGCACTCTTGCTGAATTTGCCATTAGATGGGTCAAAATACCTAAGTAAAAATAGGACATTAAAGTAAAATTCAAACTGAAAACTCAGCCCATTCCATTAAGTAAAATGCTTGCAGGACCTTACCGGTCACCCCACAGCTTTTTCATCATCTCTTCCACTTTCTTTGCTCGATCTCCTGGTGACAACTGACTTTCTCCCTTTGCAGCAAACTTGGCTACATACATCTCAGCAAACTGTTTGAGGGTAAAAGCCCAGCCATGCAACCCAGAGCCAAAGCCAACAGTGCCAAGAACTGGGTCGATCTAAAGAGAAATACAATGAAAACCCAGAGTGTTCATACATACGTTTCCAATTGAAAGATTGAGATCCTGGAGACAGGATCTACCAGAGCACTTACTGCATCACTGATGTTTCCTTTAAGAGCAATGTAATTTACTAAAGGAAAGTTAGTACTAGGCAGGGGCATTGCTAGGGTCCTAAAGATCAGGGGCACAGACCCCATTGCATAGGCTTAGCAACAGGGCCCCTCAGTTCTGTAGCCTGTGAGGCAGGACCCTTGGATAGCCTGGCACGATCCAGTGATGTCACCACACTGTCCTGCACAGGGATACTCCCCTAAAGCCTTATAGGCTGCAGGCCTAATGTGGCCTGTAGCCTAGTGAATGGTAGGGCAGAGTCAATCGCTCCCTGCTCTGCCATAGTATTCAGTTACATCTGGAGGATGCAGGTCAATTGAACGTGGCTGTCTCCAGGCCAAAATCCTGGGGCTTGAACCCACCTGGATGCCAGAAACATCGCTGGTACTAGGACCATTTTCTCAGGTCTTAGCTCTGTCACCACATTATAAGTGGCCTATATTGTAGATGTGAACTGCGAGTTATGACCTATATTAGCTTTATGCTAATGTCTCTCAATGGACAACTGGGTGTGTTATACTTTTTGGCCAAGTGGGAGTTGTACAGAGGAGTGTATGACACTGGCCAATCAGCGTCATACACTTTTCATTCATTTACACTGCAGATAGCGATAGCTATATCGCTATGTGCAGCCACATACACACTATAACGTTACTGCAGTGTCCTGACAATGAGTATACATCACCTCCAGCTAGGACATGGTATATTTAGAATCCTAACACTTTGCTAATACAATCCAGACACTACAGCACAGGAAGCATACTCTAGTTTGAAATGAGAGTTTACAGAGTAATCTCATGAGATTACACTTCCTGTGCTGTAGTGTCTGGATTGTATTAGTGAAGTGACAGGATTCTGAATACACATCACGTCCTGGCTGGAGGTAATGTATATTCATAGTCAGGACACTGCAGTATATTATAGTGCGTATGTGGCTGCACATAGCGATATAACTATATCGCTATGTGCTGTGTAAATGAATGGAGAGAAGTGTATGACGCCGATTGGTCAGAGTCATACACCTCTGTACAACGCCCACTAGGCCAAAAAGCAAAACACTCCCAGTTGTCCATTGAGAAACTCATTAGCATAAAGCTAAAATTGCTCAAAATTGTTTTTCTAAAAAAACTGCTGTAATCTACATTACATCGCCGATCACAAAGTACAATATAGGCCACTTATAATGTGGTGACAGCATCTTTAAAGTCTAGTTTACATTTTACTAGCAGATCAATATCAATATTTTTTTTAAATCTGATTTTCGATTGCTTTATTCCATTTTCTGTATGGAGGCAACCATCTTGCCAGAGCCGCTGTTAACATTCGGCGATATCCTTTACAGCTCACACACACACACACAAGTCTTAACGACCTGTGAACAAGACTGGATCCAATAACTTCTAGGGGAATAAAAGGCCCCAAGGTCTACCACTAGTTATGCCTGCTAGGCCATGCCAGAGCCATGGCCTAGCAGATGCCTGTCTGTTTTACAAGTACTTCGCAAATACCCTGCAATACAAAAGTATTGCAGTGTATTATAAAAGCAATTGGACGATGCCATAGTAAAGTCCACTAGTGACTAGTTTAAAGAAAAAAAAAACAACTGTCTCCCTTACAAAAAGTGCTAGTTAAAAAAAGGTTTAACACTTGGTATCACCATGTCTGCAACGATCCAAGACTATAAAAACAATGCAAAAAAAAAATAATGCCGATTTCTGTGAATCACACCTTAAAAAAAAAAAAAGCTGATAAGTGAGCGGAATGTCACATCTACACAAATCGTATCAATAAAAACTCCAATACATCCCACAAAACAGAAGCCATCATACAGCTGCATTGGCAGTAAAATAAAATTATGGCTCTAAAAATATGGACAAATTTTGAAAGCAAAAAAAAAAAAAAAAAAGCGCTTACTGCGTAAAACATACAAAATCTATATAAATTTGGCTTTGTTGCAACCGATCTGCTGAATAAAGTTAGTTATTCCATACAGTAGACTGTAAATTTAGGACTCAAAAGAATGGTGGAATTAATTTTTCCCATTACCGCAAAAAAAAAAAAAAAGAGCTTAAGGTATAAATTCATGTACCACAAAATGGTGCGATTAAAAAAAAAAATTAACTTGCCCTGCTCAAAAGACATTATAAAGCTATGTCGTCGCAAAAGTTAGTTATAGCTCTATGCATGAGATGGAAAAATGTAATAAAAAAAATCCTGTCATTAAAGCCTAAAATAGGCTGGTCACTAAGGCCCTGTTCACAGAGTTTTTTGACGAGTTTTTTGGGGCAGAAACCACGCCAAAAAACTCCTCAAAAACCGCCCGAAAATGCCTCCCATTGATTTCAATGGGAGGCAGACGAGTTTTTTTTACCACGAGTAAAAAAAACTCGTCGTGGTAAAAAGAAGCAACATGACCCATCTTGAGGCGTTTTCCGCCTCCAAAACCCCATTTCAATGAGTCAGAAAGAGGAAAAAAAAACCTCGACGAGTGTTTTGACGAGTTTTTGTCAAACCACTGTGCAAAAACCTACTGGAGCAGTTTTTGCAGGAGGAATTTTCCTCCTGCAAAAAACGCCGTGTGAACACAGCCTAGGCTATGTTCACACGGAGTATTTTGGGGGAGGAATATCTGCCTCAAAGCTCCAAACGGAATTTTGAGGCAGATATTCCTCCCCCAAAATACTCCGTGTGAATAGCAATGATCGCGCCGTTTTTCGCCCGCGGCCATTGAGCGCCGCGGGCAGAAAACACGCTTTCTCCTGCCTCCCATTGAAGTCAATGGGAGGTCGGAGGCGGAAGCGCCCGAAGATAGGGCATGTCGCTTCCTTTTCCCGCGAGGCAGTTTTACTGCTCGCGGGAAAAAGACGCCGACGCCTCCCATTGAAATCAATGGGAGGCGTTCTAGGGCCGTTTCTGCCGAGTTTTGCGACGCGGTTTCCGCGTCAAAAAACTCGGCAAAAGACCCCGTGTGAACATAGCCTTAGGGGTTCATACTCAAACTGCTGGATTTACTACGTGACAGCGTACTAGAATCAGTGTCACTTTATGCTGCCTTCAGACAGGGAAGCATAAATATCTGACAGAACCACTAAGCATTACAATGCTCATTCCCATCAATGGTTTGCCTGTGACCGTTCCAGAGCAAGACCTTACAACTGCTCTACAAGATAAGGATCCACCGCTGACTCAAAACCCCCTCCTAGTAGGGTAAATAAAAACAAACAACCCCTTTAAGGACAAAGATAGTCTAAGCCAGTTATACATTTGATCAAACTGTACATAAATAGCCAACACAAAGCATTCATAATGGTTTCTACTTACCATTATGTTTCCCATTGGGCCAGTCTCTCCTTCACCATAGGTGGAAATGATTACGTTCACATTTTCAACAATGCGTTGGAAAGTCTGGTATAGCTCGTCTGGTACTAGCTGAAGCTCCAAAAGAGCACGGTCCATCTTGTTCATCATCAACACAGGGCGGATACGCTCAGCAATAGCCTGACGGAGCACAGTCTCAGTTTGTACACACACCCCTAAAGGTAAAAAATTATTACAATTTGTAAGCATCTAAAGACGCTATCCAGGCAAAGTTCAGTCACCAGGAAGTAAAAAAAATAAAAAACTCACCAGAGACACAATCCACAACAACCAAAGCCCCATCAGTGACCCGAAGAGCAGCAGTAACTTCAGAGGAGAAGTCAACATGGCCAGGTGAGTCAATCAGGTTGATAAGAAAGCCAGAGCCATCTTTGGTTTGCTTGATGAAGGCCAAGTCATTTTCAGAAAGCTCATAGAACAGAGAGATGGCACTGAGGAATGCAAAGTAGAATTGTAAAGTTAATTATACAGATTAAGGCTTCTGATTTGATTAACGGCATAGAATATTTAGATAAGTCACTTACGTAGATTTGATGGTGATGCACCGTTCCTGCTCATCTTTACGAGTGTCGGTAAACCGCGTCTCCCCGGCACGAGCAGAGGCAATAATGCCAGCCTTACACACCAGCGAGTCGGTCAGAGTGGACTTTCCATGATCCACATGGGCTATGACAGACATGTTGCGGATATTTGCCTTTTTGTCCATGATGGCACGAATCTGGTCGACCGTGAAGTTCACCTAAGAGAAAGTTGTATGTGTATATAAAAAAGTGTTTTCCCCACGATGTTCTATTACACTTCCAGTAAGCCTATTTTGTGCTGACCGTATGACAGCATAGGTACAAACTTATCTAGATTTCAAAAGCACTAGACTATAGTTCACAAACAGACCCATGTAAGAGGATAGTGACTTACTAAGCAGCTCAACCTTCGCCATGTTCTCCGCTACAGCAAATGTCAAGTTCAGGGCAGTTTGTAAGAGAATACACTGGATGTGAACCGTGCTCCTCTGTAGCCATGAGCAAATTGCTGTAGCACAAACCCAAATGCAGTGCTGGCTTTGGCAGATCTGGTTTTCCATTACCCAAATGAACTCTTGATATTGAGGGCACATTTGTGATAGAGTCCTAAAGGTGTAGCCATGGTTTACAGTCACTACCAGTTTCCAGGTCAACATCTTGGGACATAAGTTTTACATATGGTTACTTACACAGAACAGCTCTAGACCAATAGCTAGCCTTATACTGTTGTGCACTGCACCTACAGCCTTGCTTTGAACAACACGTAATTTTATTGGCAATTTCAGGTTCTTGAGGGGTATGACTGCGTTGAGAAAACCATTCTACTAAAAGTTAAATCACCACCCCTGCTAACAACCAGGTTTGTGACACTACAGAACTTGGTGAGAGATAAGCAGACCGGCTACAAGTTCTAAAGACTCACAGCACCACCTATAGACATGGCAATGGGCCCCGTAGAGGAGACAGAGGCACAGTTGCTAGTCTCATGTAATAGTTTGTACTTATAATGGAACACACCAACAGCTGTCACGTCACCGACAGCCCGGAAAGATAAAAACTGCAGCGTCACGGCCGCCTTAGTCATCCACAAGCGGTTACGTAATGAGGCCGATGTTCTTCCACAGCCTCAGACCCTTCGGGAAAACCAAAAAAAAACTAACCAAGACGGTCCACGGCTACAAAGCATTCTACTACACAATAACCGTCCACCATTGCGGGCGGTGCCGAGCCACAAAACGAGCGGGAACAAGTTCTACTAGAAGGCAGCGTCTGAAAACCGCACACCGAGCTTCATAAGGTCACAGGCCGCGGTTATTGTCTAGCCGTGACCCGCTAACAACAGCTTCAAACGCCACAAATACCCATCAGCCGCGGTAAATAACATCCCACAACATCACTAGGCCGCCTAGGCTAGCGCTTACTGCTTACCATTTTGGCGGATGACGGTGGATTCTCTTCACGGGGAAAAGCCGGAGCGGACCGTCTGCCTCACAGCAGACAAACAGGCGGAAGAGAACGCTGACGTCAACGGCACGCTTTTTATAGGGCTAGCGCCGGCTCTACCACGTGACTCCCCGTGCGTCTGTGGGTGGAGGCGGTCTCTAACAGGCTGCTTTCTTCAAGAAATGAAGCCGGTGACGCATGTGGTAAATGCCGCCATATTCTTGCAGTTAACACGTGTCGTTTTGGTAGGATTCCGAATGGAGATGTGCTGATGTACCTAATCTTTACTTTTATACTGGGACTGCATGTCTGATTCAAGTTGCTCTGTTTTCACAAAACGACTGGCTACTCAATGTGATTCAGTTTTGTCATATTTAATATTGTGAAATTTTGTTCTACAACCTTGTCTCCTATTTTTTATGGACCACTGCAAAGGTCATAACTGTTAGATCGGTGGGGTTTCGACCACCGGGACCCGCGCCGATCACAAGAATGTGGGTCCCGTGTCTCACCCCCCCCCCCCCCAGCAGCAAGACAACTTGCCAGAAGGAGTGGAATGTAGCAGCGGTCAAGCATGCGCCCATCTGCTACATTCAAAATCTACAGCAGTGATCGAAACTGCCAAGAACCGCGCTCAACAGTTTCCCAGCGGACAACCCCGACCGATCTAATGATTATCACATTCAGTGTATAGGGGGTAACTTGTTATAACCGGAATACCCCTTAACGCTCAGTGACGTATTATTCCGTCATGGAAACCATCCCGTTTGCGCTCCATGATGGAATATTACGTTGCGGGAGTAACTACCATTTCGGCCGTCCTCCCGACACATACAGGAGCTGTGATAGCTGCTGTCTCGTACAGCAGTTGCCGCAGCTCCTACAGCGGGGACCGATCGCTGTGTCCCCGCTGATTAACCCCTTAAAGGCCGTGTTCAATAGCGATCACGGCTTTTTAGGGGTTAAACCACCATCGCCGGCCTGCTACACGATAGCGGCCGGCGATGGTGACTATGGCAACCGGACACCAAACAATGGTTTCCGGCTATGCCATCTATGGAAGCCTAGTGGGTCCTGACAAAGTCAGGACCCACTATGCTTGCTGTTAGTGAGTAGCTGACAGCTCTAATACACTGCACTACGCATGTAGTGCAGTGTATTAGAATAGCGATCAGGGCCTCCTGCCCTCAAGTCCCCTAGTGGGACAAAGTAATAAAGTTTAAAAAAAGTAAAAAAAAGTTGTGTAAAAATAAGAAAATAAAAGTCAAAATCCCCCTTTTTCCCTTATCAGTCCTTTATTATTAATAAAAATAAACAAATAAACTATACATAATTGGTATCGCCGCGTCCGTACCGGCCTCTTCAAACCGGACATGGTGCCTAATAAAAAGGAGGCCTCAAAATCCTCTAGGGACTCCTTTGCTTCGGAGGCTGGTGCATCAGTCCATTACCGCACTAGGGCCACATGTGGGATATTTCTCAAAACAGCAGAATGTGGGCAATAAGTATTGAGTTGCGTTTCTCTGGTAAAACCTTTTGTGTTATAGGAAAAAATGGTATAAAAAGGATTTTCTGACCCAAAAAAAAATATATGTAAATTTCACCTCTACTTTGCTCTAAATTCTCTTGAAACACCTAAAGGGTTCATAAACTTTCTAAATACTGTTGTGAATACTTGTTGTGAATGAGGGGTCTAGTTTCTAAAATGGGGTGTTTGATAGGGGTGTCTAATATATGGGCCCCTCAAAGCAACTTCAGAACTGAACTGGAACCTATAAAAAATTAATTAGGCAATACTTCGCTTCTTACATTATACTGATAATGAGCCGTGCCCACCCTGAGATGACCCCAGTTTTGACCGTTTGTATAAACAGAGACCCCTATTAGACCGTTTCAGTGCCCGGTTTTCCCAAGCATTCACCCCCGAGAAGTGTATTTCTATTGATGAGTCCTTGGTAGATTTTAAAGGGAGGCTTCAATTCCGCCAGTACCTGCCAAGTAAGAGGGCAAGGTATGGCGTGAAGATGTATAAGCTGTGCGAGAGTGCATCAGGGTATACCTACAAATTTAGGATATATGAAGGGAAGGGCAGCAGTATTCAGCCCCCAGAATGCCCGCCCCCCCCTCTTACTGGGAGTTAAAGAGGCTCTGTCACCAGATTTTGCAGCCCCTATCTGCTATTGCAGCAGATCGGCGCTGCAATGTAGATTACAGTAACGTTTTTATTTTTAAAAAACGAGCATTTTTGGCCAAGTTATGACCATTTTCGTATTTATGCAAATGAGGCTTGCAAAAGTACAACTGGGCGTGTTGAAAAGTAAAAGTACAACTGGGCGTGTATTATGTGCGTACATCGGGGCGTGTTTACTACTTTTACTAGCTGGGCGTTGTGTATAGAAGTGTCATCCACTTCTCTTCACAACGCCCAGCTTCTGGCAGTGCAGCACTGTGACGTCACTCACAGGTCCTGCATCGTGTCGGCACCAGAGGCTACAGATGATTCTGCAGCAGCATCGGCGTTTGCAGGTAAGTCCATGTAGCTACTTATCCCCACAAATGGGGTATTGCGGCACTCAGGACAAATTGGGCAGCAAAATGGGGTATTTTGTTCCCTGTGAAAATAAGAAATTTTGATCAAAAATGACATCTTATTGGAAAAAATTTAATTTTTTTACTTTCACAGCCCAATTCAAATACGTGCTGTGAAAAAACTGTGTGGTCAAAATGGTCACAACAACCATAAATCAATTCCTTGAGGGGTGTAGTTTCCAAAATGGGGTCACTTTTTGTGGGTTTCCATTGCTTTGATATCTCTGGGGCACTGCAAATGCGACATGGCACCCGAAAACCATTCCAGCAAAATCTGGACTCCAACAAACACATAGCGCTCCTTTCCTTCTGAGCCCTCCCATGGGCCCAAACGGCAGTTTATCACCACAAATGGAGTAATGCCGCACTCAGGACAAATTGGACAACAAAATGGGGTGTTTTGTTCCCTGCGAAAATAAGAAATTTTGATCAAAAATTACATCTTATTGGAAAAAATTAATTTTTTTACATTTCACAGCCCAATTCAAATACGTGCTGTGAAAAAATTGTGTGCTCAAAATGGTAACAACAACCATACATGAATTCCTTGAGGGGTGTAGTTTCCAAAATGGGGTCACTTTTGGGGGATTCCTACTGTTTTGGCACCTCAACACCTCTCTAAACCTGGCATGCTGCCTAAAATATATTCTAATAAAAAAGAGGACTCAAAATGCACTAGGTGCTTCTTTGCTTTTGGGGCTTGTGTTTTAGTCCACGAGCACACTAGAGCCACATGTGGGACACTTCTAAAAACTGCAGAATCTGGACAATACATATTTAGTAGTGTTTCTCTTGTAAAATCTTCTGTGTTTTAAAAAAAAAATGGAAAAAATTGAAATTCAGCAAGAAAAATAAAATTTGCACATTTCACCTCCACTTTACTTTAATTCCTGTGAAATTCCTAAGGCCCCATGCACACGACCGTAAAAACTCCCGTAATTACAGGCCCATAGACTTCTATTGGCCACGGGTACCTCCCCGTATGCTTACGAGAAGGTGCCTGTGCCGTTGAAAAAGATAGAACATGTTCTATTTCAGGCCGTAATTACGGCACGGGCAGCCCATAGAAGTCTATGGGGCTCCCATAATTACGGGTGACTACGTGTGTGCACCCGTAATTACGGGAGCGTTACTAGGCGACGTCAGTAAATAGTCACTGTCCAGGGTGCTGAAAGAGTTAAACGATCGGCAGTAACTGTTTCAGCACCCTGGACAGTGGCTACCGATCACAATATAGATAAAGCTGTAAAAAAAAAAGACGTTCATACTTACCCAGAACTCCCTGCTTCTTCCTCCAGTCCGGCCTCCTGGGATGACGTTACAGCCCATGTGACCGCTGCAGCCAATTACAGGCCAATCACTGGCTGCAGCGGTCACATGGACTGCTGCGTCATCCAGGGAGGTCGGGATGGATGTCGAAAGAGGGACGCGTCACCAAGACAACGGCCGGGTAAGTATGAATTTCTTTTACTTTTATTACGGAAAGGCCTGCCCCTTCTAATCTATCCTGCACTGATAGAGAGAAGGGCTGCCGATTAGTGCAGTGCAATTTTGCAGCAAAAAACGTGCTTGTAAATACGGGTCGAATACGTGTGACCAAGGACCCGTATTTACGCCAGTATTTACGGGTGGACAAAAATACGGCCGTGTGCATGAGGCCTAAGGCTGGGTTCACACACCCTATTTACGGACGTAATTCGGGCATTTTAACCTCGAATTACATCCGAAAATACGGCTCCAAAGCGTCGGCAAGCATCTGCCCATTCATTTAAATGGGTTTTACGATGTACTGTGCCGACGGACATTTTTTGTACGCGCCGCTGTCAAAAGACGGCGCGTAAAAAAGACGCCCGCGTCAAAGAAGTGCATGTCACTTCTTGGGACGTAATTCGAGCCGTTTTCCATTGACTCCATAGAAAAACAGCTCCAATTACGTTCGTAATGGACGCTGCGAAAAACGCCTGCACATGCCATTACGTCTGAAATTCAGGAGCTGTTTTCTCCTGAAAACAGCTCCGTAATTTCAGCCGTAATGGACGCTGCCGTGTGAACATACCCTAAAACTGATTCTTCTAAAATTTTGTAATAATGTTGCGTGCACGTGTGAACATACCCTAAAAGCTTAAAAAAACGTTCTAAATGCTGTTTTGAGGGAATGCAAATAAATATATATAATTTTGACAATGTGATTTTCAGTTTTTTTTTTAAATATAATCTATCTCTCACTGGTAAAATTAACCTAGCCTAAAAATTCTAGACTGTTCATGTCTTTGACAGTGGGCAAACTTACAAAATCAGCAAGGGATCAAATACTTATTTCCTTCACTGTATAAGTTAATGTATACCTGTGACGGATGCCATACAGGCTACTATGTAAAAAAATAAAAGTACCACGCGGTATACATTTTTATGCGGGATCCCTTAGGATGGAATATTGTAGGTATAAAGGTATACCAACCCGTTAGAGACCAAAAGGACACTCTCTTGGACTCAGTCGAGCTAATGGAGCTCTATGGACACGTTTGTTGTGTACATTGGGACCTTTCCCGATGTACGTGTTAATCGTAGGGCACAACTTTGATGTGTACAGGCCATAATTTGTCGGGTGTACGAGAGGAATAACATTATTTCTGCCCATTATGTGACTTCGGAATCTTGTCTTGTCTTGTGGGGACGGATTTAGCAGTAAATTCAGATTGCGTAAACAGTTGGTGATAGAGGCATTTTCTCTAAAAAGATACATTGCAAAATTACTTATATCCGCTTGCACTATCGGTTAATGCAAAATTTGCTGAAAAGTTAGTAACTATTTAAGTCGGCAGGAGGTGACAAATGTTGTGAAACGCGCATCGAGGTGTGTTCTTTCCAGGTGTGCGGTCCAACTACCATCATGTCTTCTACAGGTAAACTGACTTAGCTTGTACTTTTGAGGGTCACAGTCACACTTATTCTGTGTATTATACCATTTTTTTTAATCACTGCCCCTGCTTGTAACCATTGTTATCTGTGGATCAACTATGAAAAACAACTTTGATGGTGCTACACTTGGTTGATTTTATATAAATGCTTTTTATATGTTTGTAATATATATTTGTAGGGGGGTTATGTTTGTTCATATGTGAACTAATAAAATGATATATATTTTTTAATGAAAAAATTGTGCATTTTTTGAGACATTTCTTTTTTGGCTTAATGTTGAAAAACATGCCAATCCTTCTTTCCCTTGATATCTGCTGTCAGAGGACAGTCTGGAGGGCCCCATACACATGAGATCATTGGCTGAACCCATTGATATCAGTGGGTTTGTCTGACTTTACTCTCTTGTGTATGGCCAGATTTAGGGTAGAAACACACTAGGCAGATACGCTGCTTAAAACTACACAGCGTATCCGCTCTGGAACCAGCAGGGAATTCTGTTCGAAAAACCGCACAAAATTGTGGTGCAGTTTTTCGGCCAACTTATCTGCAGCGGAAATCCTGCAGCAATAAAAAAAAAAAAGTTTATACTTACCCCGGCCGTAGTCATGGCAATGCATCCCTCTCTTCTGAGCGTCACCCGACCTCCTGGGATGATGCTGTAGTCCATGGGAATGCTGCAGCCTTCACATGGGATGAAACGTCATCCCAGGACGTTGGGCTGTGCTCAGAATAGAGGATTGCGTCACTAGGACCACAGCTGGGGGGTAAGTATAAGCTTTTTGATTAATTTCACAAAAAAATACCTTTTTTTTCCTCACTTACGATTTTTGCATCGGAATCAGCATTTCCGCAGCAAACAACACATAGCTCATTGTTGCGGGTTTTACCTCCCCGTTGAATTCAATAGAGAAAACCTGCAACAGAAGAGCAGCGAATCCACAGCATAGATGAACATGCTGCGGCTTAAAAACCCGCACCACTGGTCAATTTATGAACTGATTTTTTTCTGCTGTCTGTGGATTAGATTTGTTCGAATCTCACCCACACTGCTGCTACTGTATTAAGCTGCAGATTTTCCGCAATCAAATCTGTTGCGGAAAATCCGCAGTGTTTATGCCTAATGTGTTCCTTAGGCGAAATTCACAGACAACATTTTTACAGAAAAATTGGGCGACTAAAGATGAAAATATATATATATTTTAACCTCTTGGTGACCAGCCTATTTTAGGCCTTGATGACGAAGCAATTTTTTCTTTTATCCATTGTCGCATTGAAAGAGCTGCAACTTTAACATTTTTCCATCGACACAGCTGTATGAGGACTGTTTTGTTTGTGGGATGAGTTGTATTTTTCAATGGCACCATTTTGGGGTACATCAAATTTTTTGATTAACTCTTTTTTTGGGGGGATGGAAAAAACATCAATTTCACCACTGTTATATGCGTTTTAAATTGACGCCATTCACCATGTGGCGTAAATAACATGTTACCTTTGTTCTATGGGTCGGTATGATTACGATGATACCAAATACACTACCGTTCAAAAGTTTAGGGTCACTTAGAAATGTCCTTATTTTTTAAAGAAAAGCACAGTTTTTGTCAATGAAGATAACATTAAATTAATCAGAAATACACTCTATACATTGTTAATGTGCTAAATGACTATTCTAGCTGTAAACGTCTGGTTATTAATGCAATATCTACATAGGTGTATAGAGGCCCATTTCCAGCAACCATCACTCCAGTGTTCTAATGGTACATTGTGTTTGCTAACTGTGTTAGAAGGCTAATGGATGATTAGAAAACACTTGAAAACCCTTGTGCAATTATGTTAGCACCGCTGTAAACAGTTTTGCTGTTTAGAGGAGCTATAAAACTGACCTTCCTTTGAGCTAGTTGAGAATCTGGAGCATTACATTTGTGGGTTCGATTAAACTCTCCAAATGGCTAGAAAAAGAGAGCTTTCATGTGGAGCTCGACAGTCTATTCTTGTTCTTAGAAATAAAGGCTATTCCATGCGAGAAATTGCCAAGAAACTGAAGATTTCCTACAACGGTGTGTACTACTCCCTTCAGAGGACAGCACAAACAGGCTCTAACCAGAGTAGAAAGAGAAGTGGGAGGCCCCGCTGCACAACTGAGCAACAAGACAAGTACATTAGAGTCTCTAGTTTGAGAAATAGACGCCTCACAGGTCCTCAACTAGCAGCTTCATTAAATAGTACCCGCAAAACGCCAGTGTCAACGTCTACAGTGAAGAGGCGACTCCGGGATGCTGGCCTTCAGGGCAGAGTGGCAAAGAAAAAGCCATATCTGAGACTGGCTAATAAAAGGAAAAGATTAATATGGGCAAAAGCACACAGACATTGGACAGAGGAAGATTGGAAAAAAGTGTTATGGACAGACGAATCGAAGTTTGAGGTGTTTGGATCACACAGAAGAACATTTGTGAGACGCAGAACAACTGAAAAGATGCTGGAAGAGTGCCTGACGCCATCTGTCAAGCATGGTGGAGGTAATGTGATGGTCTGGGGTTGCTTTGGTGCTGGTAAAGTGGGAGATTTGTACAAGGTAAAAGGGATTTTGAATAAGGAAGTCTATCACTCCATTTTGCAACGCCATGCCATACCCTGTGGACAGCGCTTGATTGGAGCCAATTTCATCCTACAACAGGACAATGACCCAAAGCACACCTCCAAATTATGCAAGAACTATTTAGGGAAGAAGCAGGCAGCTGGTATTCTATCTGTAATGGAGTGGCCAGCGCAGTCACCAGATCTCAACCCCATAGAGCTGTTGTGGGAGCAGCTTGACCGTATGGTACGCAAGAAGTGCCCATCAAGCCAATCCAACTCGTGGGAGGGGCTTCTGGAAGCATGGGGTGAAATTTCTCCCGATTACCGCAGCAAATTAACAGCTAGAATGCCAAAGGTCTGCAATGCTGTAATTGCTGCAAATGCAGCATTCTTTGACAAAAGCAAAGTTTGAAGGAGAAAATTATTATTTCAAATAAAAATCATTATTTCTAACCTTGTCAATGTCTTCATTATATTTTCTAGTCATTTTGCAACTCATTTGATAAATATAAGTGTGAGTTTTCATGGAAAACACAAAATTGTCTGGGTGACCCCAAACTTTTGAACGGTAGTGTATGTATAGTTTTTTTATGTTTTACAACTTTTTCACAATAATAATTTTGAACTAAAATTATTTATTATTGCATCGCCGCTTTCCAAGAGCCATAACTTTTTTATTTTTTCGTCGATGTCGCCATATGAGGCCTCATTTTTTTTTGCAGGACTAGACGTCGTTTTCATTGGTACTATTTGGGGGTACATGGGACTTATTGTTTAACCTTTATTATTTGGGCGGGGCAATGGAAAAAAATCGGAATTCCGCCATTGTTTTTTTGTGTTTTTTTTTATGGCGTTCACCTAGCGGTTTAAATAACATGTTAACGTTATTTTTTGGATCATTACGATCTAGCGATAACATATATGTGAATTTTTTTTTAATTTATTTTTTGTATTTAAATTCTTTATTAATTTTTCCAAACATATAAAATACAGAAAAGGGGATACAGAAAAAAGAAAAGGGATGGAAGCGTATAGGAAATAATACAATCCAGTTTGCACATGTAATATTGTCTAATACATAGAGGAACATTCAGTCATATAGTACAATTACAAGTATTATGAATATACCATATACTATGCTAGGTATAGATATTAATGTACTCTAATATACAAATGTTCGTATTCAGTCCACGTTTCATGTGACTATACTGGAGGAGAACTCCCATCTTGGGAAAAGAGGTAAATCAAAGGCAGGGAATAAGAAGGAAAGAGAAAGAGGCGGGAATATATATATATATATATATATATATATATATATATATATATATATATGAAAAAAATGTTTTTGTTTTTTTCTCTGTTCATTTATTAATAATTTTTATTTCACCTTAATTCATTATTTTTTTTAGTCCCACTAGGGGACTTCACTATGCGATGTTGTGATCGCTTATGTAATGCTTTGGTATACTTAATATACCAAATCATTATTGCCTGTCAGTTCACACAGCTTATTTTCGGCTTATTACACCTCCAAACATCTGCCCATTGATTTCAATGGGAAAAACGGCGTTCTGTTCCGATGGGCCATTTTTTTCTACGGTCGTATTGAAAAACGGCCGCGTTAAAAAACGCCCACGAAAAATAAGTAAATGTCTCTTCTTGAGCCGTTTTTGTAGCCGTTTTTCATTGACTCTATAGAAAAACATGTGTAGAGGTTCAGATAGCACCAGCACGAGGGGGCGGGGGGGGGGCGTGCACAGATAGGGGCCCAACCCAATTCTGAATAAGAAAAAAGTATCCGGCACACCAATTGAAGTAGAGATTTTTTTATTATTGTTATTTATAGTAATGCCAGTGGCGGAATGCAACGTTTCGTTCTTAATGACCTTCTTCAGGCACTAGGAGTAATAATTTTTTTAAGAAGAACAATCAATAGAGGTCCATTAAAATGTACATTCTATCGTTGTGACATGCATATATGGAGAACCCCCCCCCTTTTTGTTATATATATTTACTTTGATTGTTCTTCTCAAAAAAAATTGTGACGGATCCTTTTTTCTCATTCTCTAAAAAAACAGCTCCAAAAACGGCTGTAAAAAACGCTGCAAAAAACGCAAGTTGCTTAAAAAAATGGCTGAAAATCAGGAGCTGTTTTCCCTTGAAAACATTACATAGTTACATAGTTACATAGTTAGTACGGCTGAAAAAAGACACATGTCCATCAAGTTCAACCAAGGGACGGGAAAAGGGAAGTAAAAAATTACTACACATAGGAGCTAATACTTTTTTGTTCTAGGAAATTATCTAACCCTTTTTTAAAGCCATCTACTGTCCCTGCTGTGACCAGCTCCTGCGGTAGGCTATTCCATAGATTCACAGTTCTCACAGTAAAGAAGGCTTGTCGCCTCTGCAGGTTGAACCTTTTTTTCTCCAGACGGAGAGAGTGCCCCCTTGTTTTTTGAGGGGGTTTTACATGGAACAGGATTTCACCATATTTTTTGTATGTGCCATTAATATATTTATATAAATTAATCATGTCCCCCCTTAGTCATCTTTTTTCAAGGCTAAATAGGTTTAATTCTTTTAATCTTTCCTCATAACTTAAATTCTCCTTGCCCCTAATTAGCTTCGTTGCTCTTCTTTGTATTTTTTCCAACTCCAGGGCATCCTTTCTATGAACTGGAGCCCAGAACTGAACTGCATATTCTAGATGAGGCCTCACTAATGCTTTGTAAAGTGGCAATATTACATCCCTGTCCCGCGAGTCCATGCCTCTTTTGATACACGACAATATCCTGCTGGCCTTTGAAGCAGCTGATTGACATTGCATGCTGTTATTAGTTTATGATTTACAAGTACACCCAGATCCTTCTCAACAAGTGACTCCCCCAGTGTAGCGCCCCCTAGGACATATGATGCATGCAGGTTGTTCGTACCCAGATGCATAACTTTACATTTATCTACATTAAACTTCATCTGCCAAGTGGATGCCCAAACACTTAGTTTGTTTAAATCCGTTTGCAATTCATGAACATCTTCCATAGACTGAACTATATTACATAGCTTGGTGTCATCTGCAAAAATAGAAATAGTGCTATTAATCCCATCCTCTATATCATTAATAAATAAGTTGAATAATAGTGGTCCCAGCACTGAACCCTGGGGTACACCACTTATTACTGGGGACCATTCAGAGTAGGAATCATTTACCACAACTCTCTGGATACGGTCCTTGAGCCAATTCTCAATCCAATTACAAACTATACTTTCTAAACCTATAGTCCTTAATTTACCCATTAGACGTCTATGGGGGACAGTGTCAAATGCCTTTGCAAAGTCCAAAAACACTATATCCACAGCGGCCCCTCTGTCTAGGCTTCTGCTCACCTCTTCATAAAAACAGATTAGGTTAGTTTGACAACTTCTGTCCTTAGTAAAACCATGCTGGCTGTCACTTATAATGCTATTTATTGTCACATAATCCTGTATATAGTCCCTCAATAGCCCCTCAAACATTTTCCCCACGATGGATGTTAAGCTTACTGGTCTATAATTGCCCGGGGAAGACCTAGAGCCCTTTTTTAAAATAGGCACCACATTTGCCCTGCGCCAGTCCCTTGGCACTATACCAGTCACTAGAGAATCTCTAAATATTATGAAAAGGGGGACAGAAATAACTGAACTAAGCCCTTTAAGAATTCTAGGGTGTAACCCATCTGGTCCCGGGGCCTTGTGCACATTTATTTTATTTAATTTAGCTTTGACCATATCTACATTCATCCAATTCATTATATCAACTGATATATTAACAGCACTGGCTACATCAGCTGCTCTTTCTTCTGTTGTATATACAGAGCTAAAGAACCCATTTAGTAACTCTGCCTTCTCTTGATCCCCTGTGACCAACTCCCCATTACCACTATCTAGGGGTCCTACATGTTCAGACCTTGGCTTTTTAGCATTTATATACTTGAAGAATTTTTTGGGATTTGTTTTACTATCCTTGGCCACCTTCCTTTCATTTTGTATTTTTGCTAATTTTATTACATTTTTACAGATTTTATTAAGCTCTTTATATTTTACAAAGGCTGCAGATGTACCCTCAGATTTGTATTTTTTAAATGCCCTTTTTTTGTCATATATTGCCCTTTTTACAGAAGGTGTGAGCCATGTGGGATTTAATTTTAGTCGTTTATACTTGTTACCTATAGGAATAAATTTTGCACTATAATAACCCAAAGTAGATTTGAAAATCTCCCATTTATCATTTGTCCCATTATTTGACATTAGTTCTTCCCAGTCTATATCCTGAATTGCAGCCTTCATCCTGGGGAAATTGGCTTTCTTAAAATTAAATGTTTTTGCCCTCCCAGCCTGTGTTTGTTTTTTACAGTATAGGTAAAATATAACTATATTGTGATCGCTGTTACCGAGGTTTTCACGAACATTGACGTTCCCAACAAGCTCTGCATTATTAGAAATGTCCAGATCCAACAGAGCTTCACCTCTAGTTGGGTCTTCCACAAAATGGCCCGTAAAATTTTCCTGCAACAGGTTGAGGAAATGTCTCCCCTTTGCAGTTGAAGCCGAACCATGACACCAATTAATATCCCGGAAATTAAAATCTCCCATTATCACTAGAGTACCCACCTGTGCAGCCCGCTCCATCTGTTTATATAGCTGACCTTCCATCTCCTCAGTTATATTGGGGGGTCTATAGATTACACCAAAAGTAATTTTTTCAGTGTTTACCTCCCTTTGTAATTCTACCCACAAGGTTTCAGCCTCCTCACAATCTTCACCCACTATTGTCTCTTTCACACTTGCCTTCATATCGCTTCTCACATACAGACATACACCACCACCTTTCCTATTTGTCCTGTCTTTCCGAAACAGTGTAGATTTACAGCCCAGTCATGTGAAGAGTCCAGCCATGTTTCAGCAACACCAACTATATCTATATTTTCTTCCAGTACCAAGGCCTCCAGCTCCCCCATTTTGCTTGCTAGACTTCTGGCATTTGTGAACATACACTTTAACTTGCCTTTCAGTTTTTCACTTTTATTATCAGAAATGTGATTTGACATTATTTGGGCATTTTTATTTACACTGCTGTTCTGTAACAAAAGGATCTCCTTATCCTGTTGTCTAGTCCTCTCCCCACATTCTGTTTCTCCCCCCACCAATATAGTCTGACCCCTCTCTAACCTGGCTACCCCTTTTTTTTCTACATTGACCTCCCTCTTCAGCCCTAGTTTAAATACTCCGCCACCCCAGCTAGAATTCTCTCCCCCAGCACAGCGGACCCCCTTCCATTTAGGTGCAAATCATCTGCAGAATACAGTTTGTACCCCAATGAAAAGTCAGCCCAGTGCTCTAGGAACCCAAAACCTTCTCCTCTACACTAAGACTTAAGCCATGCATTTAACTCCCTGAGCTCCCGCTGTCTTTCCTGTGATGCGCATGGCACAGGCAGTATTCCTGAGAATACAACCTTGGAGGTCCTTCCCTTCAGCTTGTAGCCTAGTTCTTTAAAATTATTCTTAAGGCTCCTCCACCTACCATTTATTCTGTTGTTGGTACCGACATGGACCACGACAGCTGGATCATCACCAGCCCCTCCCAGCAATTTGTCCACCCGTTCCACCACATGCCGAACCCTGGCACCAGGGAGACAGCAAACCATTCAGTTGAGGTGGTCTTGGCGACAAATTATTCTCCGTATTTTCAGAAGTTTTTTTATTAAGGATGTGAACATACCCTAAAACTGACAGGCAATCTAATAAGCCATGCCTCTGGCACGGCCTAATAGGCAAATAGCCAGGGCAGGACTTGGGGGCCTTTGTTAGACCCCCGACTGCCATGGCAAGCCATCGGCGGCACAGTCATGAGACAACCGAGCACCCGCTCCAGCCTACTTGGGACACGCATGCAGGACTAAGACTAGGCCGCCATGAAAAGGCCACTAACGGGTTAATATGGACACTGGACAAATTTCTTATTTTAATGGACTGTCCCTAAATTTATGGTTCACAACTATGATCCATTGCTAATAGAAACCAATCAGGTCGCTGCTTTCATCTCCCATCAGACGAGACATGAGTGATGGAATCAGGGGCGTAGCTAAAGGCTCATGGGCCCCGATGCAAAAGTTCTTATTGGGCCCCCCCCCGCAAACTCCTCATGGCCGATGGTCCGCAACAATGCAGCACTAGCAGCCGGGGCGTCACTAAGGCCGGTTTCACACACCCTACTTACGGACATAATTCGGGCGTTTTAGCATTGAATTACGTCCGAAAATGCGGCTCAAAAGCGTTGGCAAACATCTGCCCATTCATTTGTTCTGTGCCAACGGTCATTTTTTTTACGCGCCACTGTCAAAAGGCGGCGCGTAAAAAAGACTCCCACGTCAAAGAAGTGCCTGTCACTTCTTCAGACGTAAATGGAGCCGTTTTCCACGGACTCCATGGAAAAACAGCTCCAATTATATCCGTAATGGACGCAGCGAAAGACGCCTGCACATGCCTTTACGGCTGAAATTACGGTGCTGTTTTTTCAGCCGTAATGGACGCTGCCGTGTGAACATACCCTCAGGGCTTAAAATGTCAGGGGAAATGGCCCCAATACATATGTGTCCGCCCCAAAAAAAATGTGTGTATAGGAGACAGCATAGCAATTCTATAGCACTACGACCCTATAAACTATGGATTGGATTAGATACATTGGCTCAGCAGACAGTATCACACATGATAGGATTAGATACAGTGGCTGAGCAGACAGTATCACACATAATAGGATTAGATACAGTGGCTGAGCAGACAGTATCACACATGATAGGATTAGATACATTGGCTCAGCAGACAGTATCACACATAATAGGATTAGATACAGTGGCTGAGCAGACAGTATCACACATGATAGGATGAGATACAGTGGCTGAGCAGACAGTATCACACATGATAGGATTAGATGCAGTGGCCCAGCAGACAGTATCACACATGATAGGATTAGATACAATGACTCAGCAGACAGTATCACACATGATAGGATTAGATACAATGACTCAGCAGACAGTATCACACATGATAGGATTAGATACAATGGCTCAGCAGACAGTATCAAACATGATAGGATTAGATACAATGACTCAGCAGACAGTATCACACATGATAGGATTAGATACAATGGCTCAGCAGACAGTATCACACATGATAGGATTAGATACAATGACTCAGCAGACAGTATCACACATGATAGGATTAGATACAATGACTCAGCAGACAGTATCACACATGATAGGATTAGATACAATGGCTCAGCAGACAGTATCACACATGATAGGATTAGATACAGTGGCTCAGCAGACAGTACCACACATGATAGGATTAGATACAGTGGCTCAGCAGACAGTATCACACATGATAGGATTAGATACAGTGGCTGAGCAGACAGTATCACACATGATAGGATTAGATACAGTGGCTCAGCAGACAGTATCACACATGATTGGATTAGATATAGGGCCCAGCAGACAGTATCACACATGATCGGATTGATACAGTGGCTCGGAAGGCAGTATAACACATGATAGGATTAGATACAGGGGCTCAGCAGACAGTATCACACATGATAGGATTAGATACAGTGGCTCAGCAGACAGTATCACACATGATAGGATTAGATATAGGGCCCAGCAGACAGTATCACACATGATTGGATTAGATATAGGGCCCAGCAGACAGTATCACACATGATCGGATTAGATATAGGGCCCAGCAGACAGTATCACACATGATAGGATTAGATACAGTGGCTCAGCAGACAGTATCACACATGATCGGATTAGATATAGGGCCCATCAGACAGTATCACACATGATCGGATTAGATACAGTGGCTCGGAAGGCAGTATAACACATGATAGGATTAGATACAGTGGCTCAGCAGACAGCATCACACATGATAGGATTAGATACAGTGGCTCAGCAGACAGTATCACATATGATAGGATTAGATATAGGGCCCAGCAGACAGTATCACACATGATTGGATTAGATATAGGGCCAAGCAGACAGTATCACACATGATCGGATTAGATACAGTGGCTCAGCAGTCAGTATCACACATGATAGGATTAGATACAGTGGCTCAGCAGACAGTATCACACATGATAGGATTAGATACAGTGGCTCAGCAGACAGTATCACACATGATAGGATTAGATATAGGGCCCAGCAGACAGTATCACACATGATTGGATTAGATATAGGGCCCAGCAGACAGTATCACACATGATCGGATTAGATACATGGCCCAGCTCGCTGACATTGCGGCTCCAGCGCTGGACCCAGGAAAGGTAAGAATAATAATTTTGCTTCTTTGTGTTACTGATTATTTTTGTGTGTTTGTGGTTTTTTACAGGTTCGGTTGTTGGACTTCGGATACGAGGACTTCAATGACGGCGTTTTTTTATTCTCAATAAAATGGTTAATGGGGGTTGTGTTTTTTTATTTCAATAAAATATTTTTTTTATGTGTTTGTATCTTTTTAAACTTTATTATCACCGCCTTAGTAATGGCCGCTGGCTGATTGGCAACCTCCATTACTAAGGCGGGGCTTAATGTTAGCAGGTGCAGAGGCCAACACTAACCCCCATTATTACCCCGGTACCCACCGCCACCAGGGGTGCTGGGAAGAGCCGAGTACGAACTAGTACCCGACCATCTGTAGTGACTGTCAGGCACCGGGGTGGCCGCAGGCTGGTAGTATTAGGCTGGGGAAGGCCAAAAACAGTGGCACCTACCACCCTGGTAATGCTGCCTGCTGCTGCTGTGTTGTATCTGGCTGGTTATGAAAATTGGGGGGGGGGGGGACCCGACATCGTTCTTTCCAATTATTTTTTTTTTTTTTAAATGACGTGGGGTCCCCCCACATTTTTCATAACCAGCCAGATACAATAAAGCAGCAGCCTAGCATTACCAGGGTGGGAAGGGCCACTGTTTTTGGCCTTTCCCCTCCTGATACTACCAGCCTGCGGCCGCCCCAGTGGCCGACCATCACTACAGATGGTCAAGTACTGGATGGTACCCGGCTCTTCCCAGCACCCCTGGTGGCTGTGGGTACCGGGGTAATAAAGGGGGTTAGTGTTATCCTCTGCATCGGCTAACACTAAGCCCCGCCTTAGCAATGGATGCTGTCAATCAGCCGGCGACCATTACTCAGGCGGTAGTAATATAGTTTAAAAAAAAACAAAGACATAGAAAAAATATTTTATTGAAATAAAAAAAAACCCACACAACCCTCATTAACCATTTTATTGATAAAAAAAAAAAGCCGTCATCGAAGTAGTCCTGGAATCCGACGTAGTCCAACGACCGAACCTGTAAGAAAACACAAAAAAACGATTAGTAACACATGTGTTAGGCTTAGATACAGGGCCCATGTGTGATACTGTCTGTGGGACCCTGTATCTAAGCCTACCACAAGGTAGGCTTAGATACAGGGTCCAGCAGACAGTAATCTTATACAGTATAAGATTACTGTGTGCTGGGGCCCTCTATCTAAACCTACAGTGTGGTAGGCTTATATACAGGGCCTATCAGACAGGATCACACATGGGCCATGTATCTAAGCCTACCATGTGATTGGCTTAGATACAGGGCCCAGCAGACAGGATCACGCATGGGCCATGTATCTAAGCCTACCATGTGATTGGCTTAGATACAGGGCCCAGCAGACAGGATCACGCATGGGCCATGTATCTAAGCCTACCATGTGATTGGCTTAGATACAGGGCCCAGCAGACAGGATCACACAATCTGTGATCCTGTCTCATGGGCCCTCTAAGCCTACTACATCGTAGGCTTAAAGGGGTTGTGCAGTCCCTAAACATTGATGGCCTATACTCAGGATAGGCCATCAATAGCTGATGTGTCCGGGGTCCGTCTCCCGGGACCCGCCAATCAGCTGTTTTGAAGGGGCCGCAGCACTCGTACGAGAGCTGATTCCCCTTCATTTCACTTACTCGCTCACACTGTGAATCGCCGACACCGATTCACAGTGTGACCGGAATGAAGGGGAGCAGCTCTCGTACGAGTGCTACGGCCCCTTCAAAACAGCTGATTGGCGGGTCCCGGGAGTCGGACCCCGCCAGTCAGGGCTACTAATCTTACCTTCCTCTTCAGCCGCGGCGGAGGTCCTGTCCTCTCGATGTTGTGTGCGGCGCATAGCGCTGTGACGTCATACGCTGCGCACAGCGCTTGACGTCAGGACCTCCGCTGCGATCCGCGGCCCGAGTTACTATAGTAACTTTTTATTGATGTGGTGCGGGGGGCTGTGGGCCCCCCTGGCTTCGGGGCCTGGTCGCAATTGCGACCGTTGCGACCCATATAGCTACGCCAGTGGATGGAATGTGTTGTCTTTGGACAGCTCCTCCACTTTTCCTTTGCACCAGTTTTGATCAATCTCTTGTGTGTTTGTTTACTCATTTATGTATATAGAACTATATACAGGACACAGTGTCAGCTTCAAACAAAATATAATAGTAGACAAGAAGAGCATGAGACTAATTTAGCCCCTTCCCGCCGTAGCCATTTTTCGGATTTTCACTTTCGTGTTTCCTCCTCACCTTCCAAAAGCGGTAAGTTTTTTATTTTCCCATCAATATTGCCATATGAGGGTTGTTTTTTGCGGGACTAGTTGTAAATTTTCACAGCACCATGTATTGTACCATATAATGTAGTGCGAAACTGGGGAAAAAATATTTGTGGGGTGGGATAGGAATAAAACAGCGATTCCTCAATATTTTGGGTAGTTTTGTTTTTAACGCGTTCACTGTGCAGTAAAAACGGCATGTTAACTTTATTCTGCGGGTCAATACAATTATAGCGATACCGAATTTATATTGTTTTTTTAACCCCTTCCCACTCCTGGACGTACTATTAGGTCATGGTAGCTGTATCGTTCTCGCTCCATGACCTAATAGTACGTCACGGGAGTAACGGCCATTTCGGCCATCTTTCCGACATATGCAGGAGCTGTGACAGCTGCTGTCTCGTACAGCAGTTGCCGCAGCTCCTTCAGCGGGGACCGATCACTGTGTCCCCGCTTATTAACCCCTTAAAAGCCGCGTTCAATAGCGATCCCGGATCTTTAGGGGTTAAACCACCATTGACGGCCCGCTACACGATAGCAGCCGGCGATGGTGGCTATGGCAACCGGACGCATAATAATGGCGTCCGGCTATGCCATCGACAGAAGCCTAGTGGGTCCTGACTTTGTCTGACTTTGTCTTCTTGCTGTCAGTGAGTAGCTGACAGCTCTAATATACTGCACTACCAATCACAGCTCTATGAGAAGGAGTATGTGATGGTGCTGGCTCAGAAGCTGAGCCAGTGCCATCTCCGCCAGTTATCGGCTTTCCGACACCCCGCTTCAACGGCCAGGACCGGAGCTAGGCACCGATCCGGCCGATTAACTCCTTAGATGCAGCAATCAAGGCGATCGCTGCATCGAAGTGTTTACTAGCCTGTCGGCAACCATGATGGTTGCCACGGGCGCGGGTGTCAGCTGTTTGTCACAGCTGACATCGTGCTCTAACAGCCAGGACCAGAGCTAGGCTCCGAGCCGGCTGATTAACCCCTTAGATGCATCTAAGCGATTAGGTCTTAATCTATGGTTGCTAATGGCAACCATCGGCATTCGCGGGGGTTACGACGGTTCCTATGGCAACCGTAGACTAACAATCGCTTACTAGTACAGAAGCCTATTAGGCCCCGCCGGGAGGCGAAGCCTAATAGGCTTGCTGTTAGTGAACAGCTGACAGCTTTAATACACTGCACTATGTAGCGATCAGGGCCTCCTGTCCTCAAGTCCCCTAGTGGGACAAAGTAAAGAAGAAAAAAATAAGTAAAAAAAAGTTGTGTAAAAATAAGAAAATAAAAGTAAAAATCCCCCTTTTTCCCTTATCATTCCTTTATTATTAATAAAAATAGATAAATAAACTATACATAATTGGTATCACCGCGTCCGTAACGGCCTGAACTACAAAATTATTTCATTATTTATCCCGCGCGGTGAACGCCATATAAGAAAACAACAATAAAACATGCCAGAATTACATTTTGTTTGTCACTTCACCTCCTAAAAAATTCAATAAAAAGAGATCAAAAAGTCGCATGTACCTAAAAATGGTACTGATCGAAACTACAGTTCGTTACGCAAAAAACAAGTCCTCGCACGGCTTTCTTGATGGAAAAATAAAAAAGTACTGGCTCTTAGAATATTATACCTAAATGGAGGACACCAAACAGCTCCCTACAGAATCCGTGGTGAATGCCCCTTCATCAGTGATGTGTGGGCTCTATAGGGAAGCGGGCCACAGGCCCATAATAAGTATGGTGGTGACGGTGAACCCGCTAAATATGAAACAAAACCTATAACTTGGAGTCTGACACACGAAAGATGAATTAAAACAGTGAAAGTTTATTGAATCAATTAAAATAAACACATATGTAAAAGCATAGAGTATCTGGAGTCCTCCCCGACGCGCGTTTCGGCCCGGAAGCCTTCATCTGGGGGACTCCAGATACTAAATTTTGAGATGGGTAAGAGACATTGATACATTTCGATTTATTGCAGCAGGTACTTGTGTTATGATGTGACATTCTTCGAGTTACTCTCCTCTACCGTTCATGGACTGTTGTCCCAATTGTATTACACAGTGAAATTATACAGTGTACTCATTATTGCTGCATTCACTAGCCAGCACTTTGTATTGACACACAATTGGCTGTTTTGCACATTACTTGTTAACCATTAATGCTATTCGCCACAGTTGTGCTCAGCCTATCTACATAGTGCCATCATTTGTATTAGATACTCTGGTTGTCCGTTTTCCTTGTGGTAATCATCTTTATGCTTTTTTTTTTTTTTTTTTTTATTTCAAAGTTTTTTATTTTCAACAAAGAAAGTAAGGATACAGAAGGAAAAAAGGGTGACGTGGGTACAAAAGATCTGATCACAATGCGACATATATACAGTTAATTCAACAAGTCTGTTTGAGTTCCAATAACGCCAGTATTGTATTGTGAGATACCCCTCTCATCTATCTAGTGTCAGTATGGAGAGACTTGCATATTAACTCAACGCCTCTATCCGACATTACCCAAACCCTCATCGTCAGCCCATAGAAGTAAACAAATTACAGAAAAAGTATGATATAAAGAAGAGAAAAAAGTAGTACAGAAAAGATTAAAACATATGAGGAAAGAGGGGGGGCATCTCTCCCAGCTCTCTCCCCCCCCCCCCCTGCAGCACACCCCAAAGAACCGGATATTCTAAGAACTCCCCACCTCATTCCCATTTTGTTCGCCCATAGCCCCTTTATATCTGTCTGATCCACAGAATTCGAGCCAGTAGAACCATGTTTTCCGGAATCTACATGCTTGTTCAGGAGAGAAATGAAGCAGCTCCTCCATTCTCCGAATGTCATGTACCCGCTGCAACCATTGTCTAATCGATGGAGGCTCAGAGGACTGCCATTTCGCTGGAATACATGCTTTAGCCGCATTTAATAAGTGTCACCAGCAACTTCTTATATGTCCCTATGGAGATGTCATGATGGTGTAACAGAATCCACGCCGGGTCATCTCCCAGGGTTAGTCCCGTAATCTCAAATATGACGTCTTGGACTTCTGACCAAAAGGGGCGAAGACATTCACAACCCCAAAATATATGTAGTAGCATACCTTCTCCCCTGCCGCATCTCCAACAGAGATGGGAAACATCAGGGAACATTTTGTGAAGCATGTGTGGGACTCTGTACCAGCGGGATAGTATTTTATAATTCGTTTCTTGATAGGCATTACTAATAGATGCTTTATGTGAAAGGAGCATGACCTTCTCTTTCTGTTCTTGCGTTAGGGAAATCTGGAGATCTCGCTCCCATTTTGCTATAAACGGTGGCGTGAAATCCTCTGCAGGAGAAATCAGTAAACCATAAGTTTTAGACAATGCTCGTTTCACATGTCCCGTCTGGGAACACAGCGTTTCAAACTGGGTTAGCCTGCGATCATAAGTAGTAGGGGCAGTTATATGAGCCAAGTAGTGAATTAGCTGTAAAGTCTGCCACTGTGATGCTACGGGCAAACCCTCAGGCCCAGAAAGTTCCCTCTCGCGTAGCCAAACAGCATCCCTACGAAAGTGACTAATTCTAAAATGGCCCTGTTGAAGCCATTTCTTAAATGTCACTTCCGATAATCCTGATCTAAACTCTAGTGTACCCAGGATCGGCGTGAGTGGTGAAGGGGTCGGTGAGACCCCTTCCCGTCTCTGCATATTCCTGAACACCTGTAGTGTTGGGTGTATAGTAGGGTGATCCCTCAGGGATTTCCAATGAGTCATAGGTATCCATGGCAAACATTTCGATGGGAGATCAGTAAAGCCTTGTTCTACAGCTATCCAATCCTTAAGAGAAGCATGGCGGCACCAGTCAACTATTCTTGTCAAGTGTATGGCATGATAATACTGCTCTACATCAGGCAGCCCAATCCCTCCACGACGCTTGGCAAGCACCAGAATTCCCCTCCGTAGTCTCGGAGATTTATCAGCCCACACAAAGGAAGTGATGTACTGATATACAGTTCTAAAAAAGGAAGGCGGTATTTTAATTGGTAATGCCTACATCGGGTATAGAAGTCTGGGTAACACGTTCATCTTGATAATACTCACTCTCCCAAACCATGAGAACGTCCCCCTTGTCCATCGAGCCAAATCATTCCTCAATGTTTGTAACAGAGGTAGGAAGTTTAGTTGAAATGCCCGCTCTATATCAGCCGGCAATTGGATACCCAGGTATCCGATCGAGCCACGCGCCCATCTAAAGGAAAAACTAGCCCGTAGGGAACTCTCTAAGTCATGTCGAATATGTAACATCATCGCCTTCGACTTCTGAAAGTTGATTTTCAGGTTGGACAGTAGGCCATATTCTCGAAATTCCGTCATGAGATTGGGCATAGAAATGTGAGGGGAGGTCACAAAAAATAGCAGATCATCTGCATAAGCCGCCACCTTGAAAACTTTACCCTTCAAAGTTAAGCCACTCACGTTAACATTGCCTCTGACCTTACACAAAAAAGGTTCCAGAGCTAAGGCGAAAAGCAGGGGTGAAAGGGGACATCCCTGTCTTGTACCGTTATGAATCATAAACGGGGAAGAGTAAGTACCATTCACCCTCACAGAGGCCGAAGGCGACGAATAGAGTGCCCCAACCCAGGAGCGCATGTTAGGTCCTAAACCTAGATGTTCCAGAATACCAAATAGAAATGGCCACCCGACTCGATCAAAAGCCTTTTCTGCATCTGTGGATAAAATGACGGCAGGGCCCCTCTGTGAGTTGGCCCAATGGACAAGGTTGAGAGCCTTAGTCGTATTATCCCTCGCTTCCCTAGACGGAATGAAGCCTGTTTGGTCTCCGTGAATTACAGTGGTCATCAATGGGGCTAGCCGATTCGCCAGTATTTTAGAAAACAGTTTCAGATCCGCATTGAGCAGAGAAATCGGCCTACAACTAGCACAGGAGGAAGGATCCTTGCCATCTTTCGGGATAACCACTATGGTAGCCCTCAATGAATCTGAAGGAACAGAGCTGCCCGATGATATTGCATTAAGAGCCCCCAAAAAGCCATCTGCTAACTGATCCAAGAACATTTTATAGTAACCAACCGTCAGTCCATCTGGGCCCGGGGCCTTACCCTTTTTTGTATCCTGCAGTGCCCCGGCAAGTTCGTCATGAGTGATTGGATGATCCAATGTGTTACATGCATCATCAGGTATTTGTGGGAAACCTGAGGAGGATATATATTCCTGTATAGCTACCTTAGTGGGAGGAGAATGAGGTGCTAATTGGTATAGGGAGGAGTAGAACTCCCAAAATGATCTGGCAATCTCCCTTGGAGAAGTTACCTTTACCCCTGTGTGGGAAGTAATATGAGGAACATATGTTGAAGCTCTCTGGGTTCTCAAAGCATTTGCCAGTATTTTCCCTGGTTTATTTCCATACTCATAAAATACTCTCCGGCACCTAACTAATGTGGCATTAGCCTTAACTTCATACAGTGCTCTAAGTTCTTCCCGAAGGGACAGCAATATTCCCCTAGTTTCTGATGTCTGACACTGTTTATGTTTGACCTCTACTTTGCTGATCTTATTCAACAGGTCACTCGTTTTTGCCACTCTCTCTCTCTTGAGCCGCGCCCCCCATTTGATGAAAATACCTCTTATGTAGCATTTATGGGCCTCCCATATGATGAGCGGGTTTGCTACTGAGCCAGTATTGGTAGAAAAGTAGAGCTCCAGCTCCCGGCGAATTTCAGATTGAGCCTCAGGATGTTGAAGTAAAAACTCGTTAAGTTTCCACCGGCCTTGTGTCTGTGAGGGCGGAGCGAAAGAGAGAGAGAGCGCAATTAGCGAATGATCCGACAAAGGAGACGAGTGAATGTCCGCCCCCGCTACTCTATCCAGATGGAAGTGACTGACGAAAAAATAGTCTATTCTGGAGAACATATCATGAGTCGCTGAGTAATACGAGTAATCCCGAGTCCCCGGGTACAGAGTCCTCCACACGTCCACTAGTTGGTGGTCATGAATAATTTTCCTAATGGAGCTGAGTTGAGAGTAAGGCTGGGTTCACACGACCTATTTTCAGACGTAAACGAGGCGTATTATGCCTCGTTTTACGTCTGAAAATAGGGCTACAATACGTCGGCAAACATCTGCCCATTCATTTGAATGGGTTTGCCGACGTACTGTGCAGACGACCTGTAATTTACGCGTCGTCGTTTGACAGCTGTCAAACGACGACGCGTAAATTGACTGCCTCGGCAAAGAAGTGCAGGGCACTTCTTTGCAACGTAATTTGAGCTGTTCTTCATTGAACTCAATGAAGAGCAGCCCAAGATATACGAGCGTCACAGACGCCTCGTATATTACGAGGAGGAGCATTTACGGCTGAAACGACGCAGCTGTTTTCTTCTGAAACAGGCTGTCATTTCAGCCGTAAATGCCTGCTATCGTGTGAACATACCCTAAGGGAGATGAGAGGCGCCTCTTGAGACGTCCAGATGTGGTTCCATTGCTACATTAAAATCTCCTCCCACTACAATCATGCCTTCTCCAAAGGACTGGAGCTGTTCCAGGTATGCAGCTATGGCAGCTGATTGTCCCGTGTTCGGTAAGTATAAGTTAGCTAGTGTGACTACCTGTGAGAATAGAGTACCCTTGACAAACAGAAATCTACCCTGAGGGTCAGCTTGAGAATCAATGAAATTCCAAGGTACATTTTGTGCAATAAGAATACTCACACCCCTGGATCTGGAGTCCTCTGAGCAACCATGATAGCAATATGGAAAGCGTCTATTGGAGAGCCTAGGTACCTTATCTTTCCTGAAGTGCGTTTCTTGAAGAAACACCACCTGGGTTTTAAGTCTCCACAGTTCAGCAAGAATCATGGAGTGTTTCTCCGGCGTCCTCAAGCCTCGGACGTTATAGGAGAGCATTTTCGTGTCCGTGTTCATGGTTCCCGAGTGCTGCGAGGGAAGAAACCGAAGGGAGGGAAGAAGAAAAAGGAACGAAAAGAAAACAACAAGAGAGATCGAAAACAGGTAACTATATAGAGAAGAACAGGGAAATCTCTAAGGAAGGTTAAAGAAACCGAGGAGACTCAGCCAGCGAGGCACCTCTGAAGGAATTCCTAAAGGGGAGAGTTAGTAAGGAATCCAAGGAAGTGGAGTCCACCTCCCGTGTAGTTATTCGTAAATAGTACACTTTCAGCGACCACAAACACCCATCTCAGAGTTCTATCAAAAATCTACTAGGGAGAACAGATAAGTGATACCTATTCAAAACTTATAGCTATAAAGGCATAGCACTGCCCCGTAGGGATCCTAAACCAGTCCCCAATCCCCAGCCCTAGTTAGACCGCTCGTGCAAGTAGGCCCATAAACTCCCAGAAGAGCCCTACATTTTGTACTAACCCTTGTAGCGATACTCACGATAGGATAAAGCCCCTCTGCCCTTCTCCATGGAATCCTTCAAATTCCCTCGCCTCCAGAGGGTGTTACGAAGAGCGATCCGCTACCCAGAAGCATAATATCCACACTCAATTAGTCCCAACTAACAAGTTCTAACTATACTGTTTGGAGTAGACCTGCTTATGTCCCATCAAGTGTCTACAAAAGGGGCAACCCCCCACCCTTGACCCGAGCTCCGTATCTCTCAGACTCCACTGTAACCCGTGTAACGATATCAGAGAAATACACTTAAAAAACACAGTCAAATCCTCCTCTGGACCACAAGGCCTAGAGCAACTAGTACAATGAAATTGATATCCTTAACTTGTGCACTATGAACCATTAAAGGGGTTGTCCCAAGTTGATAAATGGAGCTATAAAGCTCCCCCATGTAAAAATAAGAAGAATTCTAATTACCTGTCCGTCGTCCAGCGATGTCGTTTTCTTGATATCGTTGATTGAAGTTGCGGTCGGTCCCTCTTTGTATCCTGCTCGTTGCCTAGGTTCCCGGCCACCGCTATTTACCTTTAGCGGTGGCCGCGCATGCGTAATGACATCCTCTGCGCCCTGAGCAGAGGATGTCATTTGCTCGTGAACGCGCATCTCGGCGTTTCTCGGCGCATGCGCAGAAGATGCAGTGGAAGGCACCCGTCGCAAGGAGAAGTCTGCACTCCGCTAAAGGTAAGTGTGTATATGTTTGTGTGTGTATGTGTGTGTGTGTGTGGGTGTGTTTGTGTATATGTGTTTGTGTATATGTGTTTGTGTGTGTGTGTGTGTGTGTGTGTGTGTGTTTATGTGTGAGTGTATATATGGGTGTATTTGTGTGTATGTGTATATGTTTGTGTATATTTTTGTGTATATGTGTTTGTGTGGGTGTGTTTGTGTATATGTTTGTGTGTATATGTTTGTGTGTGTGTGTGTTTTTGTATGTGTGGGTTTGTGTATATATGGGTGTGTTTGTGTACACATGTTTGTGTGTATATGTTTGTGTGTATATGTGTGTGTTTGTGTATATATGGGTGTGTTTGTGCATATGTGTATAGGTTTGTGTGTATGTTTGTGTGTGTTTTTGTATACGTGTGTGTTTGTGTATATATGGGTGTATTTGTGTATATATGGGCGTGTTTGTGTATATTTGGGTGTGTGTGTATATATGGGTGTGTTTGTGTATATGTTTGTGTGTGTGTGTGTGTTTTTGTATGTGTGTTTGTGTATATTTGGGTGTGTTTGTGTACGTATGTTTGTGTGTGTGTGTGTGTGTTTGTGTATGTGTGTTTGTGTATATTTGGGTGTGTTTGTGTACGTATGTTTGTGTGTATATGTGTGTGTGTGTGTGTGTGTGTGTGTATATGTGTGTGTATATATGGGTGTGTTTGTGCATATGTGTATATGTTTGTGTGTATATGTTTGTGTATTTTTGTATATGTATATTTGTGTGTTTGTGTACATGTGTTTGTGTATAGGTTTGTGTGTATATGTGTGTTTTTTGGAGTTTATGTGTGTGTGTTTGTGTATATATGGGTGTGTTTGTGCATGTGTATATGTTTGTGTGTTTTTGTATATGTGTGTGTTTGTGTATACGTGTGTGTTTGTGTATATATGGGTGTTTGTGTATATGTGTGTGTTTGTGTATATGTGTTTGTGTATATGTGTGTGTGTTTGTGTATACGTGTGTGTTTGTGTATATATGGGTGTTTGTGTATATGTGTGTGTTTGTGTATATGTGTTTGTGTATATGTGTGTGTGTTTGTGTATATGTGTGTGTTTGTGTATATGTTTGTGTGTATATGTTTGTGTGTTTGTGTATATATGGGTGTTTGTGTACATGTGTTTGTGTGTATATGTGTGTGTTTGTGTATATGTTTGTGTGTATGTGTTTATGTAATATATGGGTGTGTGTTTATATGTGTTTGTGTATATGTTTGTGTGTGGTTGTTTGTGTGTGTGTAGGTGAGTATAAGTATCGGTATTGTTCACATTGCTAACTTTTTTTTATGTTGTTGCAGATTTTGATGTACCAATTGGACTACGTCTTCGATTCGTTGGACTACTGCGTAGATCGACGTTTTTTGAAAATTTTAATAAAATGGTTAACGAGGGTTTTGTTGGGGATTTCTTATTGCAATAAAAAAAATTGTCTTTTTTTTTTTTTTTTCAAACTTTATTAGTGCCTAGATAATGGTAGTTGGCTGATTGACAGCGTCCATTATAAAGGCGGTACTTAGTGTTAGCCGGTGCAGAGGCTAGCACTAACCACCCATTATTACCCCGGTACCCACCACCACCAGGGGTGCCGGGAAGAGCTTGGTACGATCCAGTACCCGACCATCTGTTGTGATGGTCGGGTACTGGGGCGGCCGTAGGCTGGTATTATGAGGCTGGGAAGGGCCAAAAACAGTGGACCTTCCCACCCTTGTAATGCTAGGCTGCTGCTGCTGTGTTGTATCGGGCTGGTTATAAAAATGTGGGGGACCCCCACGTCGTTTTTTAAAAAAATTTAACAATAGACGTTGGGTCACCCACATTTTTAATAACCAGCCATATACAAGGCCGCAGCAGCCTGGCATTACACAGGTGGGAGGGGCCACTGGTTTAGTACATTCCCAGGCTAATAACACTGTGTTTGTGGCTGGTTATGATAAATTGGGTGGAACCCCATGTCTTTTTAATAAAAATAATAAATAAATAATTTAAAAAAATGACGTCATCTAAGTAGTCCTCGAAACCGACGTAGTCCAAACACCAAACCTGTAAAAAATAAAAAATATAAAAAAAAAAAATGAAATAAAACATGTCGTAGGCTTAGTTTCACTTTCATGTGTGATACTGACTGTTATACCATGTATAGAAGCCTGCGGCAAAGTTGGCTTAGATACAGGGCGCCTGATATGATTACGTCATCAGCGCCACAACGCATTGTTACTATGAATGCGAGCGGCGCCAAGAAGAAGGAAGATGGCAAGTGACGGGGCCGTTCAGAGCGCCGTTAGAACGTCTTAGGTGAGTTTATTTTTTTTATATATTTTTAGTTGTTCACCGGGTGCTGATGCAGCACCGATGCGGCGGGTACACAAATTACATGTAGTGACAGGGGGGGAGAGAGAAGTTGTTTGCCGAAACAGGGTGAATGTAGTGTAGTGTAGTGTAATGTAGTGTAGTGTAGTGTATTGTAGGGTTGATGACATTCACGGTAAGTTAGTCTCAATCGGGCTTACCATGCCCGCTTGAGACGAACATTCTCCCGATGTTGCTAGAACTACAGTATCTAGTAACATCGGGAGCGCGCACACTGCAGAGCAGAGCGGCTTGATTGACATCGAGCCGCTCACGCCCCTTTTTAGAAAAGATAACCAGCACTTGCTGAGTTATCAAGTGTAAAAAAAAGGCACTTAGGAAATTAATTTTTTAAATTTTTTAACAGCAAATGTTTTAAAATTCATTTCCTGCTTGGAATGTTTTAAAAAAATTTTTTTAGTCAACTTGGGACAACCCCTTTAAGCCCACATTAACTAGCTGTGTGTTGGTCTATTTCCTTCTCCTTAAACACCATTGGCCCATCTCATGACTCGTTCTAAAAGAAATATCTAACTACTAGAGAACATTTTTAGGAGACTATTACTTAGCACTTCAGTGTGGCTCAATTTATAAGGATACTGTAATGGCAGGAAGGAGGTGAAGGGAAAGTGAGCCCTAATCTACCCACCGCCCTGTCCCTGCCTACTTGCAACGACCCGCCCTAGGCGACGAGGTACAACTGGGCGGCGGTCCCTACGCTGGCTAAGTGCACAGGAAGACAAACAGGGAACACGCAAGGGAAGGGGCAGTAGCCACGGAACGCCACGAGGAAACGGGGCGGCGAACGAACAGTCAGGACCAGGACGAAGGAGTACACCCGAGCGGGCACGGAGACAGAAGCAAGCCAGGGCAAGCAAAGCAGGTCAAGCAGAACTGCAGCAAGGCAGAAGCACGGCAGAAGCAGGCTGGAGCAAGCAGCAGTGGGGCCAGGAATCCAAAAGAATTACAAGCACTGAGGGAGAGCACAGGGCAGGTAATAAAGGGCAGGGGGCGGAGCTAACTCCGAGAGACCAGGCCGCGATAGGCTCTCCCACTCCTGAGCCTGCCACCCTGGTTGGTGGGAGATGGTGTCAGTCGAACAGGTCTGGCCTCAGGTGTGGATTGATTAATCCCAGGAGTATAGCTAGATGAAGTACCTGGCAGATCCCTAACAGATACATTATCTGACCATCAAGTCACTCGATCAGGAAACCAAACATATGAACCAGGTTAACTCCTTAATGACCGGGCATGTTTGTACCTTAATGACCAAGCCAGATTTGTCAAATCTGGTATGTCTGACTTTATCAGAGAATAACTCTGTGAAAGTTTTGAATATCCAAGTAATTCTGACATTGTTTTTTCGTCACATGTTGTACTTTATTTTAGTGGTAAAAGTAGACTGATACGATTTGCGGAAATTAATTAAAAAATAGAGAAATTGAAGAAATTTTGTAAAAATGATCATTTTTCCCTATTTTTAACTGCAATATGTCACATATGTACATACATACTGCACAATTTTTTTAATTAAATATATATTTCCATCTCTTTACTCTATTTTGGCAGCACTTTTGAAAAAAAAAATTTTTTTTTTAGCAATTTGGAAGACTTACAAATTTAGTAATAATTTTATACATTTTGAAGTACATTTTGTTTTCCATCACCAAGCCAGGTTTTCAGAGGCTCATAGCTGTCAGAATGGTGGAAACCCCCACAAGTGACCCCATTTTGAAAACTACACCCCTTAAGGTATTTATTAAGGGGTGTTGTAAGTATTTTGACCCCACAGTTTTTTTGTAAGAATTCATGCAAAGCAGGCGCAATAAAATTAAATTTCACTTTTTTCATAAAAGTATCACTTTGAAGACCGATTTCTGTGTAAAGTGACCATGAGAATGAAGAAACACACCCCAAAATCTATCACCCTGTTTCTCCTGTTTTCAAAAATGCCCCCATTGTGACCCTAATGCATTGCTTGGACACACGACAGGGCCCGAAAGGGAGGGAGCACCCGGAGGCTTTCAGGACTCCTATTTTGCTTGAAAATGTTTTAGGCCCCACTGTACATTTGGAGAGGTTTTGAGCTACCAGAGCGATAGAAACTCCCCATAAACGACCCCATTTAGAAAACTAGACCCCTTAAGGTATTTATCTAGGGGTGTAGTGCGTACTTTGACCCCACAGTTTTTTGCTAAATTTAATGCATAGCAGGTGAAAAAAAAACAAAAAACACTTTTTTCATAAAAGTATCACTTTGAAGACCGATTTCTGTGTAAAGCGACCATGAGAATGAAGAAACACACCCCAAAATATATCACCCTGTTTCTCCTGTTTTCAAAAATGCCCCCATTGTGACCCTAATGCATTGCTTGGACACACGACAGGGCCCGAAAGGGAGGGAGCACCCGGAGGCTTTCAGGGCTCCTATTTTGCTTGAAAATGTTTTAGGCCCCACTGTACATTTGGAGAGGCTTTGAGCTGCCAGAACGAAAGAAACTCCCCATAAACGACCCCATTTAGAAAACTAGACCCCATAACGTAATTATTTAGGTGTATAGTAATTATTTTGACCCCACAGTTCTTTGCTAAATTTAATGCATATCAGGTGAAAAAGAAAATAATTTCACTTTTTTCATAAAAGTATTTGTTTGAAGACCGATTTCTTTGTAAAGCGAACATGAAAATGAAGAAACACACCCCAAAATCTATCACCCTCTTTCTCCTGTTTTCAAAAATACCCACATTGTGGCCCTAATGCGTTGTTTGGACACACGGCAGGGCCCCAAAAGAAGGGAGCACCCGGAGGCTTTCAGGACTCCTATTTTGCTTGAAAATGTTTTAGGCCCCACTGTACATTTGGAGAGGCTTTGAGCTGCCAGAACAATAGAAACTCCCCATAAACGACCCCATTTCGAAAACTAGACCCCTTAAGGTATTTATCTAGGGGTATAGTTAGCATTTTGACCTCACAGGTTTTTCGCTAAATATATTGGAATTAGTCTGTAAAAATTAAAATGTACTTTTTTTCTGAAACAACATAGAAATTTTTATTATTTACAAGGAATAACGAAGAAAATGCACCCCAACATTTGTAAAGCAATGTCTCCCGATTACGACAATACCCCATATGTGGTAATAAACTGCTGTTTGGACCCACAGCAGGGCTCAGAAGGGAAGGAGCGCCATTTGGATTTATGATTTTGCTGGAATGGTTTTCGTTGCCATGTCGCATTTGCAATGCACTGGAGGGACCAAAACAGGGGAAACCCCCCAAAAGTGATCCCATTTTGGAAAAACCTTCAAGGAATTTTTCTAGGGGTATAGTGAGCATTTACACCCCACGGGTCTTTTGCAGAGTTTATTAGAATTAGGGCGCGAAAATTAATATCAAAATTTTTTCCACTAAAATGTTGAATTTTCTAATTTTCACAAGGGATAAAGGAGGAAAAAAACAACCATTTTTTATAAAGCAATTTCTCCCGAGTACGGAAATACCCCACATGGGGTCATACGTTTTTTCATTAGAAATGAATTAACCCTTTCAGGACTGATCCAGTTTTTGCTTTCTTATTTTAGATTTTCCCTCCCCGCTTTCCAAGAGCCATAACTTTTTTATTTTTCCATCAATAGGGCGGTGTGCGGGCTTATTTCTTGCGGGAGGAGCTGCAGGTTTTATTGGTACCATTTTTTGGTACATAAAAAATGATTCAAAAGTTGTATTACATTTTTCTTTTAGAGCGAAGGTGACAAAAAAAAACTGAGATTTTGGCGGTTTCAATTATTAAATTTGGTGTGCACTGTGCAAATTAAATAATGGTATATTGTAATAGTTCGGACTTTTACGGACGTAGCGATACCAATTTTGTTCATTTTTTTACATTACTTTAGAAGAAAAATGCGAAAAGGTGTTTTGTTTTTTTAACTTTCAAAAAAAAAATCTCACTACTAATAACTATAATTCTTCTACACATTTTATTAATCAATCCCCTTAGGGGACTTGATCCAGCGATCATTGGATCGCTGGTACAATACACTGCAATACTAATGTATTGCAGTGTATTGTTATTCTTACAGGCTTCTGTAACAGCGCGATCGCTGTTCCTGCCCGTTAGTACCGAGGGGGCCTGCTGTAATACACAGCCGACACCCGCAGCGTATGGAGCGGGCTCAGCATGTGAGCCGGCTCCATACATCAACCACCGCACCATGACAGGCAATTAAGTCATAGTGCGCAAAGGGGTTAATGCACAGCGGATGGTTCAAAGTGAAAATTGCAATTTTCCACTGATATGCCATTTTAGTGCATAATATGTTGTGCCCTGTTTGTGCCACAGAAGACAAATACCTCATAAAACATTAAGCGGGTTCTCTCGGGTATGGCGACGCCGTATGTGTAGGCGCAAACTGCTGCTTGGGGACGCTGCAGGGCTCAGAAGGGAGGGACGCCATTTTGCTTTTGGAGCGCAGATTTTGCTTGGTAGTTTTTCTGTTTTGGGTTTCGCTGGTATTTCAGTTTATAATGTGGGGACATATGTAATCTGTGCGGGGTATATCAGGGCATAATAAGAGGGTACAATAATGGGGTAAATAAATAATATTTCATAGATATGTAACTGGTGTCGCACTGATAAATGGCGCCCGATCTTATCCACTTTTGGAACATTTTGCATCGCCATATTCTGAAAGCCAGAACTTTTTTATTTTTTCACCACCGGAGCTGTGTGAAGGCTTATTTGTTGCAGGACAATCTGTAGTTTTCATTGGTACCATTTTGGGGTACGTGTGATTTTTTTTTTTATCACTTCTTGTTCAATTTTTTTGCAATCCTGAGCAAAAAACAGGAATTCTGACACCGTTTTTTAGGTTTTCTTTTTGCGGCGCTCACCGTACGCTATAAATGACATTTTTACTTTATTCTGGGGGTTGGTACGATTACGGCGATACCATATGTATATAGGTTTGGTCCTTTTTTTTAGCGTTTGCACAATAAAATGACTTATTTATAAACCAAAAAAATTTCTGTGTCGCCATATTCTGAGAGCCATAATTTTTCTATTTTTTAGTCAAAAAAGCTGTGTAAGGGCTTGTTTTTTGCGGGACGGATAGAAGTTTTTATTGGTACTATTTTTGGGAACATGCGACTTTTTGATCACTTTTTATTCTTTATTTTGGGAGGGGTGGTGACCAAAAAAATTGCGATTCTGTCGTCGTTTTTTATTGATTTTTTTTGGGGTGTTCATTGTGCGGGAAAAATAACATTATAGTTTTATAGTTGGGGTCGTTACGAACGCGGGGATACCAAATATGTGTACTTTTTTAACGTGTTCATTTTTTTTCTATAATAAAAGTCTTATTATAGGAAAAAAGCATTTTGTGTTTATAGAACTTATAACTTTTATTTTGACACTTTTTTTTTAAACATTTTTATTACTTTTTTTTAACTTTTTTAACTTGTCCCACTAGGGGACACTTAGTCTTGCAGCTTTGATCGCTGCTAGAGTACATTACACTACACAGTAGTGTAATGTACTCCAACTGTCATTGTGACGTGACTGTCACACTGACAGGAAGCAGAGGAGGAACGGCCGGAGGCTGTTCCTCCGAGGCTTCCGTGCATGGCAACCCGGAGGTCATTATCTGACCTCCGATTGCCGTGACAAGCATCGGTAGCCCCCACGATCACTTCGTGGGGGCTGCCGATGTGCTTCAAACCACTTAAATGCGGCGACGGCAATCCGTCGCCGCACTTAAGGGGTTAACTGCCGAAAGCAGCGGCGATGGTCCGCTGTCCGGCAAGACTGATGTCTCAGCTGTCTAGGACAGCTGTCAGCGCGGGTCTGTCACTCTGTGTTTACACAGAGTGACAGTTTGAAATGCGGACGAAAATGCACGTCCTGGAGCGGGAACTAGCAGCCGACCAGGACGTGCATTTTCGTCCTTGGTCGTGAAAGGGTTAAGCAGGGAATCCAGTGTCATATGTAATCATGACTTCACAGCAATGCAAAATTATCACAGATCCTGGGTTTCCGTCTATGGCAGTTGTTGCCTCGCCGGTCTGATGCGCTGCGGTCTCGGTTGAAGAGGATCCATGGGTCGGTTCCTGCCGCGTCTAGCTGGGCGATAATTCATGGATGCCGCAATCCAGTCCGGAATGGCGCACGGTGGGACTTCCAGGAAGACAAAGAGGGCGGGTAGGTCCTGTGGCGAATGTATAACAATCACTGAGCCTTGTTTCTTGACAATAAGGTGGAACGGGAAACCCCACATGTATGTCGCCTCAGCCTCTCTGATGATATCCAGTAGCGGTCGCATCACCCGTCTCATATACAATGTACGAGCTGATAGATCAGGCAGGATATGAATTTCAACCCCTCTAAATTTCACGTGGCCCATGGTGCGCATTTTACGCATTAAATTTTCCTTCACTGTAAAGTAGTGAATCCTACATACAATGTCCCGTGGACGATCCGGATCTGCAGACACTGGGCCCAGTGCTCTGTGCACTCGATCTAGTTCGATATGATTGCTCAGTGGGTCTCCCAAAATACCGTTAAACAGTTCTACAACTATTGCGCAGAGATTATGACCCTCTTTATCCTCTGGCAATCCCCTGATACGGACATTATTGCGCCTGTTGCGGTTCTCTAGATCATCATGGTCCAGAGTCATAGCTTGTATTAATGCATGTTGTGAGCGCAGTTGGTCCTCCAACCTATCTAGTCTGTCGCCTTGAGAAGATGTCTGTTGCTCAATGGCTGAGACCCGAGAGCACATCTGCTCCACAGTGCGGTTCACCTCCTCCAAACACGTACGCTGCATTTTCTCCATTCTATCTAACATGGTGTCAAAAAAGTTCTGAGACGGGAGATGCTTAAGGGCCTCCGCCAGATCTAATCGAGTTAGTGGAGTTAATGGCGTCTCAGTGAAGGGCGGGGAGACAGGGCCCGGGGACCAAGAACCTCCATCATGGGATCTCTCTGGGCTTGGGCTGATAGCTAAGGCATTTTCCAGGGGTTTAGAAGGAGTAGACACACCTGATAGAGCGCTGGAATGGGCTCATGTTGTCGTTCCCGGTCGTTGAGGCGTTCCACATTGAGCTGCGGTCGCCATGTTGGCTTCTTCCTGCCTCTGTGAAACACGTGGCCGTAGGAAGCGAGACAGTGAGGATGTCGGAATATTTTTGTCTGTGGTCTTCACAGGCTTCCCTCGTGGCATAACGCGAGGTGGCGGGGTGATTGCAGGTCGCTGTCAGCGTAAATGTCTCAGATTAAGTCACGGTCGGCGGGAGCTCCTAAGAATGCGTCCTTCTTCCTCACATGCCGAGACCACGCCCCCATCTCTATGCTTTTACATATGTGTTTATTTTAATTGATTCAATAAACTTTCACTGTTTTAATTCATCTTTCGTGTGTCAGACTCCAAGTTATAGGTTTTGGCTCTTAGAATATGGCAACACAAAAAGAAAATGATTTTTTACAAAGTATTTTATTGTGCAAACGCCATAAGACATAAAAAAAACTATAAACATATGGTATCGCTGTAATCGTATAGCCCCGCAGAATAAAGTGAATATGTCATTTATAGCACACGGTGAACGCCACTTAAAAATAGAATAAAAACTGATCAAAAAGTCGCATGCACCCCATGAAAACTACAATGAATTCCTCAAGGGGTCTAGTGTCCAAAATAGGGTCACTTTTGGGGGTTTCCACTGTTTTGGCACGACAAGACCTCTTCAAACCGGACATGGTGCCTAATAAAAAGGGGGCTTCAAAATCCACTGGGTGCTCCTTTGCTTCTGAGGCCGCTGCTTCAATCCATTACCGCACTAGGGCCACATGTGGGATACTTTTCAAAACTGAAGAACCTGGGCAATAAATATTGAGTTGCGTTTCTCTGGTAAAACCTTCTGTTTTACAGGAAAAAATGGAATAAAAGGATTTTCTGACAAAAAAAAGTCTTGTAACGTCCAAGAATAATTAAAAAAAAAACAAAAAACGATGCCAATTTAAAGTAGACATATGGGAAATGTGAACTAGTAACTATTTTGGGGGGTATAACCATCTGTTTTAGAAGCAAATGCATTTAAATTCTGAAAAATGCAATTTTTTCAAAATTTTCTCAAAATTTTGCAATTTTTCACAAATATACACTGAATATATCGAACGAATTTTACCACTAACCTAAAGCCCAATGTGTCACGAGAAAACAATTTCAGAATCGCTTGGATAGGTTTAAGCATTCCGACGTTATTACCACATAAAGTGAAATATGTCAGATTTCAAAAATGGGCTCTGAGCCTTAGGGCTTATTCAGACGAACGGGATATATGTCCGGGCAACGCGCGTGATTTTCACGCGCGTCGCACGGACCTATATTAGTCTATGGGGCAGTGCAGACAATTGCGTGATTTTTCCACAGCGTGAGTCCGCTGCGAAAAAGTCACGACATGTCCGTTCT